>NC_041712.1:20633779-20893779 GCF_900700375.1 Denticeps clupeoides
CCAAACCATCTGGATTGGGTTCAGGTCCGGTGACTGTGGAGGTCAGGTCTCCACTTTTTATTAAGTACACAACTCCACATGTGTTCATTCATAGTTTTGATGCCTTCAGTGAGAATCTACCAACGCAAATGGCCATGAAAATAAAGAAAACACACTGAATGAGACGGTGTGTCCAAACCTTTGGCCTGTACTGTACATATTCAATATGTAGGTCGGGTAGAAATGCACATTAAAGCGAGGTTTTCCCTAAATCCCGGGCCGGTGTGAGTGCGGGCGGAGCCCGCGGATCGGCGCTCATGCCTCCGCCGGCCTGGGTGTGGCTTTCAGACTCAGTTCCGTTAGCAGGAAACCCAGCGGCGGACGCGGCACTTCAGCGTAAAACAAAGCGTAGCGGCGCGGCAGAAATAGCTGCAACCCTGCCGTCGGAGCCGAATTTACCCCCGCGCGTCGCCCGTCCCATGGGGAGAACCTTTTAGAAAAAACATATATATAGAAATCCTATTGACTTTTTTTTTTTTTTTTACTTTACTTTCTTTCTTTCTTTTTTGCTGACTAAATCGTATCGCTCCAGTTCCTGACACCAGCCAAAATGCCGAAGACGGTGAGTAAAAACATTTTCTGAGTCGAGAAAATACTATTTAAACAAAAAAAAAAAAAAAAAAAAGGAAAAGTATCGAATGGGCATCCTCGTCCTGAAGCCCAGTTTTGTTCCTAGTCGCAACAAAGACGCGATTATACTCTATCTGATAAAAAAAAAAAGAAGCAGCAGCACGCAGCGGAAGAAGACAACTTCTGTTTCTCCGCAAAAAAAAAAAGGCCGTCAACAAGTGTCCAACGCGGGACACGCCACGATTTAAATAGTTATTTCTCTTAAAAAAAAAAAAAAAATGAAACATTTTTTTTTGTTGTTGTACTTTTGTACTTGATCTGGTTGGTCGTCGGGCCTAAACGGGATCCGTTCGGACGTTGTTATTAATAATGGCCACGAATAAGAAGTCCCGCGTCGCCGCGTCTGCGTCGTGGACGGAGGGGAACCGTTATTCCGCGGCCTCGCCGCTGATTGGCTGCGGCGGCGCGACGAGCCGAGCTTTCCGTTCGAAGTGCCCGCCGGGCCGGGACGGGACGTTTTATTATATCAAATAAAAGCGCCACGACGGATTCGCGGGCGTGCGGTTCAGCGCAAGCTAGAAAAGAATTAAACCGACGGGGAAATGCAACCAAACCATCCGGAAGGAAGTTATGGCGCAATCCCGGGCAATTTTCCATCCGCGAGGCGTGGCACCGAGATTCTCCTTTTCGATGAGACACACATAAAGTAAAACTGGGGTTTTCCGGTGAATCTGCCTCAAAATGACACGTTGTTAACTGAGAAGCTGACCTCACTCATGAATTCATCTTCCTCCTCCTGGCTTGATGATTTATGATCTCTGCATGTATTAAATTGCGACGCCTTGATATGTTCACTTTTACTTTTGTCGCGTATGGGAGGGAGGTCAGACGGGGGTCTTTTTCGCAGATCGAGAAACTTTTGGCCCTGCTCCCGTTTGACGTTTCCTTGGTTTCTCAAGAGTCTGTAATTTAGTGAGTCAAGGTTTCTGGGGTGACGTCAGTTCCTCCCGAGCTGTTTCCTGGCTGCAGTCTCCTGACGCGGCCTCTCACGGCCTTATTTGGAGTTTCGGAGTCTCTGAGAGGCTCTGCTGGCGCCCCTTTCCCTTCCACCATCCTCCACTGCCCACACTCCTCTTCTTCTGCCGCTGTCAGGCCCGACTCTCCCACGATGGGGCCTGGCGCAAGCTGCCTCCTCCCCCACGCACTCACGCTTTCCTTCAAAGCCATCGAACGAAAGAAGGAAAGAAAAAAGTTGCACTCGCAGGGCATTAACTTCTCGTAAGATCCTCATACAGCGGCCGCTAAACGCCGTAATCCCCCCGCAGTGAAACGGGGATTTGACGCCGGCGCTCTGACACCGGTCAAAAATCACACCGGCCAGCCGGGATGCTTTGTTCCGCACACATCGACAGAACCCCCCACCCCACCCCCCACCCCGGCCCAATCCTCTGGCAACACTGCGCCGGAGGGGTCGTTTGCTGAATGGCGTGTGGGTGCGAAAGCGAGGGCGCAGATTAGCTGTTTGTAATAAACCTGGCTCCAGGTGGTGCATGGGGAGAGAGAGAGAGAGAGAGAGAGAGAGAGAAGAAGGAATTAAACCGTCTGGCTTCAGGCTCTGCTCCTTAAATGCAGCTCCGCTGCTGCGTCGGCCCAACGCAGGCTGCATCTTTCTGCTTCCGGGGGGAGAGACTGTGAGTCGGACCGTATTGTGTGTGTGTGTGTGTGTGTGAGTGTGTGTTGTGTCTGTTGGGCCGTGCGATTGTGAATTTTTTTTGTGCTTTCACGCTCCTTTCCTGGGGTTCTTGAAAGCTGGAGTGGGTTGTTTTTTCTTTTCGTGTGTGGCATTGCTTGATGCCGATTGGTTAGGAGTTTGTTTGCGTACAAGTCAGCAAGTCAGAGACTAATTTTGCATTTCAAGCCTAGATTTTCTACACACCAGTGTGCCCTAGAAAACACAAGTAATCCTCGAAAAGTTCGGCCTTATCAGGGCTCTTAGTTTTTGTAATCTCAAAATCTATGGAAATCGAACGAGAATTGCTGGTGTCTTCCTCCTGTAAGTCGCTTTGGATAAAAGCGTCGGCAAAATAAAGTAAAGTAAAGTAAAGTAAAGAAAAGACAGATAGATAAAAGTGAGATGCGGTGAAGGATGGAAAGTGGAAAAGTAAATGTGGAGAACTGTGTTGAGGACCTCATCAGCAAGTAGACATTATGGCCAACCTAACATTGGGATTTATTGCGACATGGTGATGGCAGAAGTGTTGCCACCATATGGTTTATTTTTGAGTTGATTCGTTCCCCGCGGAACACGACGCAGTGCAACGCGCTAATGGCGGACCGCAGCACGAACCGAGGCGGCGCTCATGCGAGATGGCAGGAAGCGGCCCGTGCAGCATCCCCCCCACCCACCTCGCCCTCTCTCGCTGCCTGTGCCCTGACCTCTTCAGGCCCTTATCTCGCGGCCAGAGACGTCGTGGAAACAAACCGGGGGGGCGCAAGGTGGGACACGGCCCGCCGGACTCTGAAGAGCGCTATTTCCAGAGCAGAGAAGTGGTTCGGCTTGGCGGGGGCGTGGCCTGGTCTCGCCACTGAGAGCATTTTCGGTCCCCTCCAGAGAAACCGTCATCTGTGTTTCGGTCAGAGTGAGAGTGGGTGCCATTACTCCCAAATTGGCTGTGTTGTGTTGATCGGTGACAGCTTGACGACTGCAAGTGGTGGCCTAGCGGTTAAGGAAGTGGCCCTGTAATCAGAAGTTTGCCGGTTCGAATCCCGATCTGCCAAGGTACCACTGAGGTGCCACTGAGCAAAGCACCGTCCCTACACACTGCTCCCCGGGCGCCTGTCATGGCTTCCCACTGCTCACCAAGGGTGATGGGTTAAATGCAGAGGACAAATTTCACTGTGTGCACCGTGTGCTGTGCTGCTGTGTACCACGCACTGTCCTGCTTTGGATAAGACCGGAAATAACTGAAATAATGAAAAATGATTTATTATTGTTGACCAGACACTAGTCGAGTCCAGCGCGTGTGAGGATCTGCCGCTGTTTGGGAAGAGGTAAGCGCTGAGCGACGAATGCGCTTGAATGGAAGCTGCTCATTTTAGGCCCGGAAAAATTGTTGCAAGCGGCCTGAGCGATTGTTCCGAATATAGAAGCGCGAGGCCAATGGGACACGCCCTGGCCAGGCAGAACTGCGCATTCTTAGTTCCCTGTTCATGTCGCGAGGTTCTATTTTTGCTTTCTGAGCAAGCGGCCATTCTGACAGGCGGCCAAGAGGCTTCCCAGCCACTGGAGAACAGAATGAGCGCGTGGGCCTACCAGACAGGCTGAATTTTATTTGTGTGTGTGTGTGTGTGTGTGAGAGAGAGAGAGAAAGAGAAAATGAAAGACAAGAGGGAAAACGTTTCAGGCTTAACAGAAGTTGACATCACTGAAAGCCCTTTGTGTGTTGAAAGGCTGCTGCATGGGAGGGACATGAAGTGGCCGTTTCTTGGGAATGCCGTAATGCCTCTGCACTTCCAAAAAAGTCTGATGCAAGCCGGGCGAAAGAGCAGTCGGTTCGATGGCCAAAAGCCCGAATTAGTCACTGCGGACAGGAGACACTGGCCTGGATCCCAAGCTGATCTCCAAAAAAACAGACCACATCTTAGATGTGTCATGGACGTTGTTTTTAGAAAGCAGCGAGCATCGCTCTCACGTCTGGGGAACGAATGCATCAATGCTTTTAGGTCCAGCCCAACACACCCACTCCAGGATATTGACTTCCATTGTTCTGTTTTAAAGAGTCGACCCTAATGTCATTCATTCAGATTTTCTTTCCCCAACAGACTTCATTTTACTCCCCTTGCTTCTTATATAGCCCATTGTCCAGAAGGGTGTATTTATAATTATACACCACAGTTCAGAAGGTTGGGTGTATGATGTTTTTTATATTACAGTAAAAAAAAATCTATCTATCTATCTATCTATCTATCTATCTATCTATCTATCTATCTATCTATCTATCTATCTATCTATCTATCTATTATATATATATTATTATAGCATAGCAAGTATTTTGGGTTGCTCAGTCATGTGCTACGCGCTCAGAAACACAGGAAACTCGATCAATTCTCTCATTCAGCGTATAATAAGGAGGCCTCGGCGAGAGGGGATGAGTTAGAAATCAGGGCCCGGTCATCACCCCATGGAAGCGAGAGGTGCTTTTGGGAGGGGAGCAGAGAGAATGCAGATTAGGCGGGCGAGAGGGGGGCGGAGGGAGAGAAAGCCATGGTGAGGCCCTGCTTACACAAAAGGGAAAGAACGCAGTCACTAATCAGCCTCACAGCTGGTGAATAAAGCGCTGTATTGTGGCACTAGCCAGAGAGAGAGAGAGAGAGAGAGAGAGAGAGAGAGAGAGAGACGGGGGGGTGTGTGCATTGCTCAGCTATTTACCTCCCCCTCCTCACACACAAGCGCAAACACACTCACGCGTAGGGTAGAAATGCAGGGTGTGTACTACACATTTAGGTGCAGTATGCAAAGTGTGTGTTCAACAGCGCCGGCCTGGTTAGTTTAACATGGTTAGTTGAACATGGTTGTTCTAATAGTGCAAGAGATTTTTTTAATAAGTGAAATTAAGTGTAATTTAAGTGAGTTTACGGGAAATAAAAAAAAAAAAAGACCTGTTCTGCTCTGACAGGTCCACCAGTATGTTACTTACAGGAAACCTGCTCACATGGGTGGCCTGACAAACTAGAGGATGTGGTGGCTTTCACATGTAAGAAAAAAAATGCGAGATAGAGAGCGAGACAGCACAGATGTTTCAGCGCGCCTGCTGAACCCTGGCGGCTCTGCAGGGCCTGCGGAGGGCGGGCGGTCACGTCTCCGAGTGGGCTGCGGCGCTCTGCTGTACCACGGTTCACTTTATTCTCCTGCAGTCTACACATACGAGGCAAATCGATGGCAGAAATGGGCTGAAAACACACACACACACACACACACACACACACACACTAGTATGTGGACTGGTGTGGTCACTCTTTCCAGACTACCCTGCGTTTCCTTCCATTGTGTTTGGTTTTACATTGAATTCCACAAGATAATCAATCATGTTAGTTTAGAGAGACTCCCTATGGGCCTAAAAGCACCATGCATTTCGAGTCACCTCTCTCTCTCTTTCCCTCGCCCTCTCTCTTTCATTTTAAACCGCTAAAAGCCTCAGAAATCAGTAGCGTAGACCATTTCTATAAGAGCTACGCTTTATTTTAGCAGAGCAAAAAGACAGAAGAGGTGCCGACGGGGTTTTTCCTTAGAAGAAATAATTATGTGGTTATAAAAAAAGACTGTGAAAAACATAACGGCCTCAACCTGCACCATTTTTGTTCTGAGGAAGTGTTTGGAATCAGTTAATGGACATTTTTCACATTATACTCGATGATTTTAAAACGTTTTTTTTTTACAGATCAGCGTACGAGTGACAACAATGGATGCGGAGCTGGAGTTTGCCATCCAGCCCACCACCACTGGCAAACAGCTCTTTGACCAGGTGTGTATACTGTAAGACGCATGCTATAGCAGACAATGATGCACTATGACCATTGTGGCGTGGGAACGGGCTTGAGCGAAACTGTGGTGTGGGCAGGTAGCCTCCAAATATTGCTGTACTGACATGCATATTTTATTCAGACATACTTATTTGGATGCAAAAGCTTCTTTCCACAATTTGAACACTCTTTGAACACTCAGGGACTTTCCACTCTGAACTGAGAAACTCACGCTCTAACTCTTATGTTCAGAACATATCTCTATTACATTTCTGTTACAGAAGTAGTTGCGCATTCACACTGCACCTTCGGTTCACTATGTACTGTCTAACGTGTATGCAGGTTACCCTGAAATGACAACAAAGCGCTTGAACTTGAAAACCTCATTTGCAATCAGTAGGTTCTACAGAGGACCCATGAGAAGCCGTAACCTTGAACAGATGTGTGTGAAGACGAGGAGATTACTGTGTTTTCTCGCATGGCGTGTGTGCACAGTAAATATAACCACAGCCGATGCGCTTCCACTGGCTGGGTGAAGGATTCTTTTCACGTTCGACTCGTACCTCTCAGACACAGACACACACTCTCTCTTAAGGCATGTATACAGCGTCTGTGACCTTAGTCTGCGTCCCCAGTCTGCCTGAAGGCAATAAGGGTTTATGTGAGATTTTATGTGAGGAGGCACAATGGGCCCCACTCCCTCCTTCTGTCTTTTACAGTCTCTCTGTCTCAAAAAGGTCTGGCCCACCTCAAATATCAGCGCCATTGTCAACAGGCATTCTCAGAGGACACCTATGGCATTCATGGCCCGGTCTCCCTGTTTTCCATTTGTATGTGCTCCATTGAAATTTGCTCTTGCCCATTGTGTGTCCCCCATGTTCCGTTTTGTGCCATTTTCTGGTCCCTTCCTTTGAAGTCCGGCTACACGCTAAATGGTTCTGCAGAGACAATTTGGGACACTGTGGAAAAACACACTGCAAATGGACCGAAATGGATTTGGTGGAGTTTGAGAATGATTACCCAGAGCAAATACCCTGATCACTTCGCCTGCCTCCAGAAAGCCTTTTTGTGTTACAAAACTTTCTCAAACTTTTTGACATTGTGACCCCCATTTTGAAATGTGAACCGCAGTGAAATGCACATCCAATTTTTCCAGATGTACTTTCCTCAGCGAGGGTATTTTGTTGGGCTGCAACAAATCGGAAGCAGCAGGCAGAAGGTGAGGTTTATTAGATCCGAGAAATCCAGGGAACATGAAACACTTGACAAAGCTCTGGTGACTCCTGACAACAGACTTACAAACTGGTTATGAGTAGAATAAAGTCTCAAATGTACATTTACGTCTTCAAGATTGATTATTTTGTTTTCAAACAGGTATTTATGGAGCAGCATCATGAAAATGGAGAGTTCCATAACACATTTTGCTCTACGATAAAGTTAACAAAACTTGACTACATGGTTCTCACAGCTCGTAATGTTCATTTGGTTCAAGTGTTGTTCTTATATTGTATAAGATGTATAGGATATATGTATAAGATGTTTGCACAGGCTTCAACAGGAAGTAAAATAGCAATTTCCTTATGCAGAATTATGTTAAGGCTGCTTTGTTTACATTGCCCCATTAACGAGTCCTTGGAGCATCACACATTAATTTACATTTACAGCATTTACCAGACGCCCTTATCCAGAGCGACTTACAGTCAGTAGTTACAGGGACAGTCCCCCCCTGGAGACACTTAGGGTTAAGTGTCTTGCTCAGGGACACAATGGTAGTAAGCAGGATTTGAACCGGGGTCTTCTGGTTCATAGTGTGTTACCCACTAGGCTGCTACCACCCACATTAATTGATTGGTTATTGTAGTGCTTGACATAACTGATGAATACACCAGTCATCTATTCATTTGAAACAGCTTGCCGTTTTGAGAAATGTCACTAACCCTTCCTGGGTTGATTTCACGGTGAATGTCGCTTTTGTGAATAAATTATTTGCTCGGCGGACTCATTCCCGTCACCTTGTCAGACACGGTTAAAGTGACATAAAGTGGATGTGATTTATGCCGTGCAGAGTATCGATTTTATCTGCGAAGATGAATCAGACATCTGATGATGGGTGAAGCCTTTCATCCTCGTAATAATAATAAAAGCGTTAACCTGCATGTGATAGATTTGGCCCTTTTTTCTGTGGTCTGTTTTCTCCGGACCCTCACATCCTGGAGCATGGAACGAAAAGTTGAAATTACTGTTGGTGCCTTACGTGATGAAAGCGGATTTGTTCGAGGAAATTGGTTTCATATTCAAATCATTTAAAGTGCAACAAGGTCTCAGTCATGGTCTAAAATGCAGGCAGTCTAAAGCACTCTCATACTTTGCAGTGTGAAGAAAGAATCCGGTGACTGTATTTCCCATAAAAGCCCCATATGTGTGCTTCATTAGGGGATGTGACATTGAAACTGAAGTGTGTTGCTGTGAGCTAGAAGCTCTGGTCTGGTTCAGAGGATGTGCATGTTCCGCAGTGTTTGCATTTGATCAATTCTCCTCCCTTCGGATGCTCCTGTTAGGCGTTGCCACAGCGGACCAGCCTTTCTGCAAAAAAACCTGAAAACACTTACCCGGGCTGTGGCTGGGTTATTGTGTTTGATCAAGATGATCATTAAATGACATTAAGTCCTGGGAAAGTTTTAACCATGCAGGACAAGCTGGAGCCGCACTGACCATAAACATTTCTTTCTTGCCATGTCAGGAGAGGATTACGGTTTTCCACAGAAAATGACAAACACGCTTTCGTCCTCCCACATCTTAACATCCAACCAACAAATGGCCTGGTCCTTTATCCCCACCACGAATAAAAAAGAACATTCGGTCTTAGTAATCTCTGACCTCAAAAATATGTCACGTAGCACATATTGATATGTATCATACATATATTCAGAAACTTATAAATTACGGCAGGTAATTGCCGTAGAGACAACACACTGAAAAAAATGTACAGACCTTAAAGCAGAAGCAATAAGAATCATGGAAAAACACACCATAAATATTTGATGATATATGTGAATTACTTCTGGAACATGTTATTAAAATGCAAACTTTATGTCAAAACATAAATAACATGCAGAGCTCCGTACATGTGGGAACTGCAAGTGACTGGATATGTCAACCGAAACTGGATAAATAAATACATAATGTTTTAATATCAAATTTATAAGTACTGCAATGATCTACTGTCAATTTTATTCCCTGAGATATCTACTGAATATAGATTTATGAAGTCACTGCCAACAACCAGCTAATAACTTTTTTTTTGTTTTTGTCTTTATAATTTATTGCTGCCGTATGAATGTGAGGATTGCATTTCATCACTCTGCATGTCCACCAGGTTGTGAAGACCATTGGACTGAGGGAGGTGTGGTTTTTTGGCCTGCAGTACCAGGACACCAAAGGCTTCTCCACCTGGCTCAAACTCAACAAAAAGGCGAGGCCTCGCTCCCTGTCACATTTTATCAAGCGCTGGCACGTTCGAGTGACACACACTGACGTGTGCAATGTAGCATGCGATAAAATGCAGAGTGACCTATGCTGTCATCTCTTGTCCAGACTTCTCCACTTCTGGAGTGATCTCTGTTTTTCTACCTTTAATTCTCACAGTGACAGTCGAACTATAATGACAGAATGACAGATAAACCGATGGAAGACGGCAGGATTTACAGTGCCGTCTGCCTCCCTAATGTGTCGTCTAGGTTACAGCACAGGATGTGCGGAAGGAGAGTCCGCTGCTGTTTAAATTTCGTGCAAAGTTCTACCCCGAGGACGTCTCCGAGGAGCTGATTCAGGAGGCCACCCAAAGACTTTTCTTCCTGCAGGTGTGTGTGTGTGTGTGTGTGTGTGTGTGATCATTTATTTTGGTAGCATTGCAGGTACTGCTGTATTTTTAGGCAAGTCTGGCTTTATCGAAGTTAAGTTTGACAGGGTTATGGTGTATCACAGCGTTTCGCCAAAGCAGATGAAGACATTTGTTGTCCCTAGGTGAAGGAGAGCATCCTAAACGATGACGTCTACTGTCCACCCGAGACCGCCGTCCTGCTGGCCTCATACGCGGTGCAGGTCAAATACACCGATTACAACAAAGAGGTGCACACGCCGGGATATCTGACCGGCGAGAAACTGCTGCCACAGCGGTGAGTGAGTCTGAGAGAGAGAAAGAGAGAGAGAGAGAGAGAGAGCTTCTGTTTGAATATGAATTGTAAGTGGACAAGTGAGTGTATGTATGTATGTATGTATGTATGTATGTATATGTGTGTGTGTGAGTGCATGTGTCACAATTTTATTTATTCCTGCTAATTGTTGATTGGCCCCTTCAGGGTCTTGGAACAGCACAAGTTGAGTAAGGAACAATGGGAGGAGAGAATCCAGGCATGGCATGAGGAGCACAAGGGCATGCTAAGGTAACACACAAACATGCAATTATAAACACACAGAGACATTGACAATATAGACACAAACACAAATAAACATATTTTTTCCATTAAATGGCATTAAAATCTGTAATAAAATCTGTCTTGGATCCATTTGTGATCCACTGCGGACATTTCTCAACAGAAAAGATTCTGTTCTGCATCCCCAGTCCCAACAATACTCCTGACCCTTATGATTATTACTCACACTAGAGTACTCACACAAATCATCTGTAAACTACCAGATCATCAGGTTTTGCACAAAAACACATGCAGCTCGATTAACAATGGGCACAATGAAAATACTGAGAAGTGAAAATAATGAAATAATGTGTATTCTGTAAGAAAAGAGTTGACGCATTTGTGCATAACTGCATTCATTTGCTGCTTTTTGAATGCAGAGAGGACTCCATGATGGAGTATCTTAAGATCGCTCAGGATCTGGAGATGTACGGCGTCAACTACTTCAACATAAAGAACAAGAAAGGCTCTGAACTCTGGCTGGGGGTGGATGCTCTGGGGCTCAACATTTACGAGCAAAATGACAAGTGAGCCTCTTCGTCCCTACACCATACTCTTTCTCACCTTCTGTGTCTTTTTTTGTGTTTTTTGAACTGAACTGATCATTGTAGTCATCCTGGCCTTTTCCCACTGAATCCCACTGTGTATTTAAAGACAGGAAGTGGCCAACCCCCCTCGTGTTTGTTTTTGCTCTCTCTGTAGGATGACTCCCAAAATCGGGTTCCCATGGAGTGAGATCAGAAACATTTCCTTCAACGACAAGAAGTTTGTCATTAAGCCCATTGATAAGAAAGCGCCAGTAAGTCTTCCTCCAACTCAATGTCGGTTATTCCAATTTCACTATAGGAGCATTGCCGACTAAAGCAGTCGTGACGTCAGGAATAATGACGTGTGTTGCCCCGTCACACACAGTAAAAGCCTGGGCAGTTCCTGTCGCCCCCTTGTGGTCTTTTTAGTAAATGATCAGAACCAGGAGATTCCACAATTTTCAGTATCGATATATATTGGGATCGTTAGGGTGGGTAATTTAAAATAAGTTTTATGCTTGTTAGTCAATTGTCACCAATTAACAATAAAATATTTTGGTCATTATTCTGTGCAGAACTAAATTATGTTTAGTTTATGAGGATTCAAGGATTCAAATGAAAAAATTGAAAAAATCGTTTTTTGTGTTCATATTAATAAAATAAACAGGTACAGAGGTACTGAGTGCCATCCACGAATTGATATGCACAGCACTGTTTCTTTCTTTTTTGAGGACTTTGTGTTCTACGCCCCTCGATTGCGCATTAATAAGCGTATCCTGGCGCTGTGTATGGGGAATCATGAACTGTACATGCGCCGCCGCAAACCCGACACCATCGAGGTGCAGCAGATGAAAGCTCAGGCCAGAGAGGAGAAGAATCACAAGAAGATGGAGAGGTGTGTGTGTGTGCCTTGGGTTTTTCTGGTGATGCGCATGTTGAACCGTTCATCAAATAATCACTAACGCGTTCTCTTCCAGGGCACTGCTGGAGAATGAGAAGAAGAAACGAGAGCTCGCTGAGAAGGAGAAGGAGAAGATTGAGAAAGAGAAGGAGGAGCTGATGGAGAGACTCAGACAGATTGAAGAACAGACGAAAAAAGCTCAGCAAGGTTAGAAAGCGGACGGGTGAATGCGCTGGCTTATGAGTGCGACCCTAACAGACTTTACATGATGATGAGAAAAATCGGTGTGTGTGTGTGTTTGTGTGTTTAGAACTGGAGGAGCAGACCCGGCGGGCTCTGGAGCTGGAGCAGGAGCGCAAGCGAGCGCAGGAGGAGGCTGAGCGACTGGAGAAGGAGAAGAAGGCGGCAGAGGAGGCCAGAGCAGCATTGATGCAGCAGTCAGAGAACCAGATGAAGAACCAGGAGCACCTGGTTAGTTAGAAACTTACAAAAACACTCACACACAACATGTAGCACACAAGTGTTTTGCATGTGCACTGCCTGTCCCCAAAAAAGTCACAAACTCGATAGTAGCCTAGTGAGTAGCCTAGTGGGTAACACACTCGCCTATGAATCAGAAGACCCAGGTTCAAAGCCCACTTACTACCATTGTGTCCCTGAGCAAGACACTTAACCCTGAGTTGGTCCAGGGGGGGACTGTCCCTGTAACTACTGATTGTAAGTCGCTCTGGATAAGGGCGTCTGATAAATGTATATGTAAGTTAACAATGCCTGGATTTATCAGGCTTTAAAGAGTGGTTGAGGGCATCATTTTCACACATAGAGAATAATTTGTGCAGCTGTCCGACTGTCCTATCATCTCAAGACCTTGGGCCAAAATTATTTAAATTTTGGCCAGATAATACACATTCACATTATCAACAATACCCAGAAAACACACTGTAAACACACACTAAACACACTCTAAAACCTACTCACATTAACACACACACACACACACACACACACACACACACACACACACACACACACACACACATTAAAGTCCTATAATTTATTAATGAAGTGATAATCTTTCTAAATTGAGGCTAACTTCTGAGTAGTAAACATAAACCCAAAATCTATATATTTAATTTTGTCATTATTTTGAATGAAAATGCTTCATTCAGTATTATTAAAATTTTCCCTGATCAAGCTTGCTAGAAATGTAGTCGCATGGCAAAGGTTTTTTTCAGTCCAGCATTAACTTTCCTTACACATCTGGACGAGAGATGACATCCCAGATACCATAGCAACCAATAATCTCTGGAACAGCTTTGCATCAGCATCAAATGTAGAAAGAATCACATTCTTCTGTTTGTTGCCGTTCCTGCTTTTTAAACTGTTGATCTGTGCATAAAACTGAAAATGATGAGCATTTGTTTTTTTTACGTTACGTCTTCAGGCCACTGAGCTTGCGGAGCTCACTTCTAAGATCTCCCTGCTGGAGGACGCCAAGAAGAAGAAGGAGGAGGAGGTGACAGAGTGGCAGCATAAGGTTAGGATGACATAGTGAAAGCCCGGTCTGCTCAGTGGGAGTCTTCCATAAACCCACCATCTGCCTTACAGTCCTGATAGAGATGTCTTCATCTGTCTGTGTGTGTTTGCTGTGTGTGCATGTAATCGTACATAAGCGGCTCCTTCTGCCTTGTGCATATGTTCATGTGTTTACGCCGTGCCTGTGTGTGTATGTGTGTGTATGTGTGTGTGTGCGTGTGAGTGTCTTTCAAATGCTGTGCTGCTAATTTGTCTGTGGCATTTTTAGCTCTAACAATTTCTCCAGCTCTTCTGTAAGTGGGCATGGTGACAGGTCACAGACATTCAAGGTCATGGACAAGCATGGCACTCCAATCAGCGAGCTAGTTTAGAATATATTGTCATTGTTGAGCAAGTAGGAGCTATAAGATTTTTTTTCCTGGCTGACCATATCAATCTTTTTGGGGAAGATGCATTAGCTAACACTAAGGTTGTGGTCCTCAGTGTATGGTTAATTGCATTATTATTTGACATAAAATATCTATGAAAGCTACAATAGGGAATTTTCATTCAATCAAAACTCATTATCAGAACAATTGGCAAGGCAAATTGACAGGGTTACGGTATATCACAGTGTTTCACCGAAGCAAAAATCATTTGCTGGACGAAAATTAAAACTTTGTTCGTTGTAAAAACCATGGTGAGACACATAAAGCCCATGCTTATATTGCTTATTTCAAAAACACTCCTGTGTTAATTCTCTCATTACCCTCATAACCTTACCAGCTCTGTTAATTTGCAAACTTATGCTAATTTGTGCTGCTCTGGATACTTATAATTACAAATTAATAATTTTTCCTTCTAAATAAAAAAAAGGCTTCTTTACTCCAAATAATAATACCCATAATAATAATAATAATAACAATCTGGATGTAACTGATAAAATTGGACCTGACATAAGTCAATGAACAAGATTGAAAATGCATATGGTGGAATTCATGTTACTGTATACTATACTAGAATGTTGGAGAATGTATTTGTTTCTCCAGTTTCTGTCTGGTGAATATATTTTCTGTGAACGAACAGTCATTAGCCAACCTAAAGTAAGTCCTAATATTCATGTGCTATGACCATGTGACCAAATCCATATGGCCATGTGGATCAGACAGAACAACCATACATGTTCTGAGGCAATGCTGAAGGAGTCCTTTAAAGCATGCAGGTTTAACAGTTACTGTTAAGTAACTTCCAGTCTTGATCTGCGTGCCCCCCAAAGGCCTTCCAGGTGCAGGACGACCTGGAGAAGACCAAAGAGGAACTGCGGAACCGAGTGACGATGACCCATGTGCAGGAGCCGGTGCAGGCGGAGAATGAGCACGACGAAAGCGACGAGAGCAGCGCAGAAGCCAGTGCCGAGCTCACCGCCGCAGCTGCCTACAAGGACCGCAGTGAGGAGGAACGCATGACGGAGGCAGAGAAAAATGAACGAGTGCAGAAGCACCTATTGGTGAGGGGATAAAAGACACAGATCACATTGCATTCATTTATCAGATTCTTTTAATAATAATTTTCAACTTAATCAGAGACATAATCAGGCCACTCAATTAGGACAGAGCATGGAGCATTAATAAGAGCATGCGCAGTAAGTCACAGTATGTATAAATTGTGGAGGAGAGGTTTTCAATAAAAATGCAATACAATGTCTTTATGGCTATATGAACAATATTAGAACACAGAAATATATTAACCCATTCAAGTCTAGTTAAGCTTTATTGGCATCTCAGCCATGCACAGTAAAATACACAGCAGAGAATTCATAATTTTTTTTCATGCCATCAGATGCCCCTTATACAGAGCAACTTACACTAAGAAGTTACAGGGTCAGTCCCCTTGGACTAAGTGTCCCTCTGGACTGAGGGTTAAGTGTCTTGCTCAGTTACACAATGGTAGTAAGTGGGGTTTAACCTGTGACTTTGTAGTCTTCTGGGTCATAAATGAGTGTGTTACCCACTAGGACGGCAAATGTTGCAAACCAGAGTAACAAAGATATTAGGTTGTCTCAATAACTGTAACGCAATTCATTTATTTAAATTGTATTCCCACGTGATCAAAAACAATGCATCAATGCATCAATGGATACACAATGACAACTTAAAAGCATTTTAAAGCATTTTTATCATGAAATTAAAATAAAATAAAATTAAGATGTATTATTTATGCATTTGTGTAGTTGCAATCCATTTGATCAAAGCAAGATGATGCTCGGGCAATTGTAAAAAGGTTTCCATCCCCTCCAGTTTGCATCAGGCCAAGCAACACCTTTTATCTCTGGAAGGGCCTCTCCTGCCTAATTGCCCAATCACAATTTCTGAAATCTCACCCCCTCAGGCTCTCACTTCAGAGCTGGCCAATGCCCGCGACGAGACCAAGAAGACCCAGAACGACATCATCCACGCAGAAAACGTGCGGGCAGGACGCGACAAGTACAAGACCCTGCGACAGATCCGCTCCGGCAACACCAAGCAGCGCATCGACGAGTTTGAGTGCATGTGATCACCTTCGCTGGCCTACAGGGGGCGGTACTGTTCTGACCCACAAACCTACAGCCTACAATATCCACAAGCCTATTTTCTCGCATGAAGGACTGCATCTCAGCAAACAAATGAAGAGCACCGTAATGGCTCAGAAATGAGATTTGATTATTTTTATACTATTGATTGTTGCATTTAAAAGGGAGAGCCTATTTTTTTCCACTGTATTTTGTTCCATTGTCTTAGATTTTTGGAAACGGTTAGTTAGTAGGGGGCAGGTGTGGTTGTTGCTGAACTTGACTGAAAGATTAGAGTGACGGAAGATAGACTTCCAGCTCAGATGCATATTCCAAGCCGCAGTAATTTTGCCTTGTCAATTTCCACTAGTCTTCCAGTCTGATCCCGGCACAGAACAAGAACACTTTGAAACAAGTGTCATACCTTGCTCATTGTTGAAAGGGAATGGGAACAGTATAGGGTGGGGAAGAAGATGTAGACCCTTAAAAATAGAAAACTTAACTTTGCATTTTCACATCCTTTGATCAGGGTGTGAAGCAGGTTTGTGTGTTCAGTAAGGTTGCCACTGTACAGGTTTAAAAAGAAAAAAAAATGTATCTTACCATCTTCCCTTTCTATTGTATTCTATTTCTAAGCTTTGAAAAGAGGTCAGGTTTATCGTCTTTGAAAACAGAGAAGAATAAAAACATACATTATGATTCCACTTGCAGTGCTGGATGTGCACAATTTTTTCTTTGTAATTTGTGTTCAGTATTCCTAATAAAGTATTTGCTATGGCGTAGCCATGTCCTGTAGGGGTTTATCATACTTAAGAGTTTTTTTTATCTCTTGCAAGGTATCTTTGATGTGTACATTTTTGCAAGGCCTGTCTGCAGCTGTTTTATTTGGATTTTATATTAATAAAAAACAGCATCAGTACATTGTATTTTAAGATTTAATTTCTTATTCGTGCTTTAAAGGAAATAGACAAACATTTCAACACCAGACTGTGCCTTTTGCAAAATTAGAAAGTTGGCTGCTTGAAAAAGTCTGTATTTTCAACTGTCAATAAAATAAATAAAGGTCTTTTTTTTTGTTTATGTGAATATTTAGCACAATCCAATACATTAATGATTGCCTTATCCCTGACCTTTATCACCGTGCCAAGGTACTTGGAAGCTATGCAAGGACAGCTCATGCTCTATGAGATCGGATTTCCAATGGCAACTGTATGCTAATAATCAGACCAGAAGGCAGTGTCAGCCACAAAGCAACTAACCTGAGAACCCTGGTAAAATAACGAGTTCCTCAGGGGAATACATAGGCCATGATGTAAACCATGAGTGTGAAAGGAAATGACGATGCATTGATACAATGGCATTCAATTGTTCAAACTTGCATAACCCCAAAGACTCCTGCAATGGTCCTGTGAGCTGGACCACAGGGCAATGGGAGAAGGTAATCTGGTCCGCTGAATCCGAAACCAGAAATGAGATTATATGGTTTATCCCAATTCTCATGGCAGACATGTCTTTATGAAGACACTGCAAACATATGTATGATGTTTTTTTTTTTTTATTGAACAGGACGAGCATTTTTAAATGATTAATTTCTCAGAATCATTTTTACATTCACCAGCTGCTGTTAGTGTCATATTCAGGTTCTACAGACCCAAGTATTGCCATGTATCTTGCTATTTGCAATTTCCCATAAGATAGGATATTTTAGATTAGGAGATTTTACCCAAATATGTATAAGATTTTGATGGTTTCAAAACCTTGCAGCTAATTATTCCAGCACAAATAAACCATGTGCCTTTCCCCGACCACCCATCGTCTTCCTCCGGTTCATCGTCGGACCCACTCACCCACTGGTTGTCTCACTTCCAGGCCTCACGTTGGGAGCACCTGGATCGTCCACCCTACTTACACCATCGAGCCAGGGCCCAATTTACTCCCAGGGCCAGTACTCTGGCGATTCCATCTGGAGTACAGGCCCCGTCACCACAAGAGGAACATGTTTTCCCCGGTCTTTGTCTTTTCCTCTGCTTACGTGTGCCTCTGTGCTTCTTGGTTGTGGCTCCAGTGGCGTAATTGTTCAGTGTGTGGTACTTATAAAACAGTGTCTGATGAGCTATGCCGAGGTTGTGAGTTTGAGCATCACCTGGAGCAACATACCTTTAATCTTATTGCTTACAGCCATACCAGCCGAAGAATGCCCGATCTCGTCTGATCTCGGAAGCTAAGAAGGCGACTGCCTGGGAATGTAAGCTTTAACTGATGCGAGCTGATGAGGTAAGTCAGCACAGAGACGGGACATTCTGAAAACAAGGATTTAATACTAAATACAAATAAACACAGCGCAATGGCCGAAAACAGGGGACATAAAGGGGAGAACAAAAACTAGCCCGCAGGCACTAGTACACATACGTTGCGGGGATTACAAAAGAATTCATGAAAATTCTGCCGATCGGTGTTTGCATGGCGCCTTTAACTTCTGGCTTGATTGGCCCAGGGGATGTCTCCAGCTGACGCCAATCCTGACAATATGGTGCCTCAAAAGAGTCAGTATAGCACTTAGAAAGTTTTTTTCTTAAAGGACTGTATATTCATATGCTCATTCACGGGCCGTTAATTGACATTGACAAATTGTGGAAAGGAATTTCTGAATGAGAAAACAGAACGGTTTAAAGATGCAAAATGTCATTGTAGGGTTACCAGATGCAAACAAATCAAATGTTGAATTAGTAGAAGTATCAGCCTAAAATATTTGAATTATGAATGTCCTCTAATTGATTCCACACAGCACCATGTACACTGTAGTCACGTTCCACTCTAGCTCATGTGAAAAATGGAGGACGCAGGTTGAAGAAATAACAATGTGTATTTTATTTGCACTCAAAAAACAAAATGAAAGAACTGAAATGTCCTTGCATGAAGTGCCACGCCTCTCCTCTAGAAGCCAGGTTGTGGGATCTTCCGCGAGGCCCTCAGCGAGAGCCAAAGATCGCCCTTGTCTTGCCCAGGCTTCAAACCGGCGTGGCTGAGCTGTATTGAGCCTAGAGGGGAGTTGAGTTCCAGTCCTTCTGTGGGGTTCACTGTCAATTGCCGTTAAGGACAGCATGCGGTGCAGCAACGAACTCTGTTTGAGGGAGACCAAACGCAGGACTAAAGTGACCGGCTGGTTATAAAGAGGAGTGGACAGACCCATTACCGCTAAACTAACCAATCACCAATCAGAAGTCATTACCCCACTAAGCACCCGTGATTACCACCACTTACCTGTGATTAAGAACAGGGGGGAATAATCAGGGTGCTAGTGAGCCCCAGAAGAACACACACTAATACATGGGAGAGGTAGACCGCTGGGGGTGTGGCAGAGGTGGCACGAATGTTACAGGACCGGCCCCCGAAGGGGGGCGAGAGCGGCCTCCTGACTGCGCAGGGCTACGCCGAGGCCTCCCACCGCGCCATGGTTGGGCCGGCCGACTGGGCGGACGGCCCCGAGGTCTGGGTGCTGGGCGATCCGGCCGTGCACGGTGAAAGGCGTCCTTCTGCTCTTGGCTGAGGACGTCGCGGGCCGGGATCCAACTCCGTTCCTCGGGACCATACCCCTCCCAGTCAACCAGGTACTGCAGCCGGCCCCGACGTACCCGCGAATCGAGGAGTTGCCTCACCCGATATGCAGGAGCCCCCTCGACCTCCACCGCCGCGGGGAGCGTAGGGGTCCCCTTCATCCAACGGTCCAGGGGTGACAGGCTTAAGAAGGGACACATGGAACACAGGGGAGACTTTCATGTGCGAGGGTAACTGCAGTTTAAAGGAAGCGGCGCCTCTCTACGATGCCTATCCGCTTGCTTGGTGAATCGACGAACGGCACGCTGGATGTTACAGTGTGCTCCCTCCCAGACCCTCTCTGCCCTTTGGAACCAACAGTCCACCCGAGAGACCTCAGATAGGGACCGATCCCAAGGACACAGAGGTGGCTGTCGCCCGAGCACACACTCAAATGGCGTTAGACCGTAGCGGAGTGACGCAAAGAGTTCTGGGCGTATTCTGCCCAGACTAAGAACTCAGACCAGTCGTGCTGCCGATTGTAACAGTGCCCGGAGGAACCTGCCAAGCTCCTGGATTAAGCGCTCAGCCTGACCGTTGAACTCGGAGTGGTAACCTGAGGTGAGGCTGATGGAAACCCCCAGCTTTTGAAAGAAAGCCTTCCACACCCGCGATACAAACTGGGGGCCCCGATCCAACAGGATGCCCTCCGGGATCCCGTACACCTGAAACACGGACTGAATCAGAGCCTCAGCCACCTGCAGGGCAGAAGGAAGACTAGGAAAAGGGACAAAAACCCCTTAGAGAACCGGTCTACTACCACTAAGATGGTAGTGTATCCGTTTAATTCCGGGAGGTCCGTGACGAAGTCCACGGCAATGTGAGACCACGGAACCGGCAGGGGTAATAACTTCCCAGCAGGAAGAACACGAGGTACCTTGGTGACCACGCACACAGTGCAGGAACGCACAATGTTCTGCACGTCCCACCTCATGGCGGGCCACCAGTATTTAGAGCTAAGCGCTGCTAAGGTCCGACTTACCCCCGGATGCCCAGTAGCAGGTGAGGTGTGAGCCCAAACTACCACCCGCTCCCGCAGTGACTCCGGCACATAGGTCTGGCCAGGAGGGCATCCCCGAGGCACAGGGAGCCCCTGTGCCAGTCGGGAAATCTCCTGGTCTAAAATCCCATGATACCGGGGCCACCACGAGATACGGAGGCAGAATGGGCTCATCTCCCTCAATGGTAGGTGGTGCAGGGAAGTAGCATGACAGGGCATCAGCCTTGTCGTTCTTGGAACCTGGACGGTATGTAATAGTGAAGTTGAAACGAGCAAAATAGAGGGCCCACCGGGCCTGACGCGAATTTAGCCGCTTAGCCTGCTGGATGTACTGGAGATTCTTATGATCGGTCAATACCGAAAAGGGGTGTCTTGCCCCCTCCAACCAATGATGCCACTCCTCTAACGCAGCTTTTACAAAGCGCATCAGGTAGTCCCTGAAAACATAATTCATAAAGCCCTGAAAGTACGCGGGGTCATTGGCCAGCCCATAGGGCATGACCTGGTACTCATAATGACCAGACGTTGTGCTGAACGCAGTCTTCCACTTGTCGCCTGCTCGAATCCTAACCAGGTTGTAGGCACTCCGGAGGTCGAGCTTAGTAAAAAACTTAGCCCTCTAGAAGCCAGGTTGTGGGGTCTTCCACAATGCCCTCGGCGAGAGCCAAAGATCGCCCTTGTCTTGCCCAGGCTTCGAACCAGCATGGCTGAGCTGTATTGAGCCTAGAGGGGAGAGTTGAGTTCCAGTCCTTCTGTGGGGTTCACTGTCAATTGCCGATAAGGACAGCATGCGGTGCAGCAACAAACTCTGTGTGAGGGAGACCAAACGCAGGACTAAACTGACCGGCTGGTTATAAAGAGGAGTGGACAGACCCATTACCGCTAACCTAACCAATCACCGATCAGAAGTCATTACCCCACTAAGCACCCCTGATTACCACCACTTACCTGTGATGAAGAACAGGTGGGAATAATCAGGGTGCTAGTGAGCCCCAGAAGAACACACACTAATACATGGGAGAGGTCGACCGCTGGGGGCGTGGCAGAGGTGGCACGAATGTTACAACTGTAAGAAAAAAAGTTGGGAAAACTTAAAAATGTATGCTTGATGCGCCACATAGTCTATTCTCTCTTATGTTTCTATTTAAGTCCAGATGCTTAGAGGTAAGAAGCCTCAAGGTCTGAGACCTGACACTGCCAAAGCAGATTTTTAGACGTGATAAAGAAATGTGATGGCTGTGGATAATCAACAAGCTGTAGCAGCATCCAGTGTATGAAACAAATATGAAACTTGCAAATCACATAGTTCAACAAAATTAATAGGCAGAAAAGGGCAGAACAGAATATGATAGTAGAAGGGATTGAGACCTGGTTTTAATTGCCTCTTTATGCATAGAATTTGGATTTTCCTCCAGGTAAAAATGCAAGATCTGTGACTAAATGTTAATTTATATTATGGATGGCTGGAATTTTGCACAAGCAGTGAATAGTTTAGAGTTTGCAGAGCTCAGGGCCACCTCAAGGGCAGGAGTGGGTGCATTTTTTATGTGCTAGTACATGTTTGTGTGTGTGTGTGTGTGTGTGTGTAGATGTGAGATGATTTGGCGTTGACTTGACTCAAGGCTGTGTGAGTCCCAAGGCCGTACATTTGTATCTGCCTGAGTGGAGGTGAAACACAGAGTCCTAAAGCTCATTTGTACTGACACATACGGACGGTTTTCTGTTTAGCATGGCTCAGTGTTTGTGTCTACGGTCACTTCTCACCCCTTGTGGAACCCGATCTCTGGGCATGCATCTGCGCATCCAGTCATGTCTTGATGGAACCAAGATCTACAAATGGCAGCACAGACAGGTCGGCACATGCCCAACACTCTGCACGGACTCCAAGAGGTGAGCTTTCCGAAAGGGACATTTAGCTCCTAACGCATGCCTGTCACACACTTTCAGAAACCCTTTATTCACACTGGGACACTTCATAGCACACTCCAACTTCACGAAACACTTTGTGGTGCTGTAAAACTAATTTAGTACTGTAGTATGTACAGTAGGAGTTCATTTCAGCAAATGACTGAAGATTTGCTGAATATATACTTAAATTTAATGACGTGGCTTTCTGAGAAATGGCCTCGGCAAAAGCCTGTGTGCAGGCATTTCTTTATTTTGCATAATACTGCTTAATGTAAAGGGTCGCTAATTAGAGATTGCTTGCTACAAACGCATATGATTTATAATTATGTAATTATGCTAAATATTTTGAGCAGTTTCAAGATGGTCTAGCAGGAAGTGGCCTAGCCGTTAAGGAAGCCGCCCCGTAATCAGAAGGTTTGCCGGTTCGAATCCCGTTCTGCCAAGGCGCCACTGAGGTGCCACTGAGCAAAGCACCGTCCCCACACACTGCTCCCTGGGTGCCTGTCATGGCTGCACAATGCTCACCAAGGGTGATGGTTAAAAGCAGCAGACACATCGCTTCACTTTCACTTCATACTGAAAGAGTTTAGAATGCCAGGAAGAATCACCAGAGCCAGATGAGACGTCATGAAGCCAGCAACAACTTTTCCATCTAAAAAGGCCATTGTGCGCTCTGGAAACTTGGCAGCTGTTCCCATTAAAAAGGGAACAAAAGCATCTGATTAGAGGAGAGCGTGATCAACCATGCTCTCATCTCTGTGCTGGTGTATATTTACTTCCAATGCTCCAGTCAAGGGCAATGAGATGCTGTAAGACTCAGACACCTGTCCCTCAATCTCTTATTTTCACAGCCCAGCTGCCTCCAAGGTCACAGTCCATTTCATCAATCAGGATGGGGTCAGAAACAGCGTGACCGCCACCGAGGGAGAGAGTCTACTGGATGTGGTGGTTAACAAAAACCTGGACATCAGTGGCTTTGGTGGGTTTCCTGTTGCCATGCCTCTATGTCAATTGCAGTGGTGGTGGTTTGAACATTTTATGCCTGCTGCTTACATTTCATGCAGCTGAGGGGACAGGAGTACATTGAAATATGGCAACCAGTGCAATTAAATTCGTGTTGGTTTTCTAGGGGCATGCGAGGGTACCTTGGCTTGCTCCACATGCCATTTGATCTTTGAAGAGGATATTCATGAACGACTGGACCCAGTGATGGACGAAGAGGTTGACATGTTAGATCTGGCTTATGGTCTCACCAAAACGTGAGTCTGGATCTCAGTTTTGATCTTCACCATTTCTTTTTAAAGCAATATTTATGATTTATGTGCCTTCATGCATTTGAATACAAATTGTGTCCAAACTGGCAGATCACGCCTGGGTTGCCAGATTGTGGTGCAGCCCTGGATGGAGGGGATGACTGTACATGTCCCAAAAGGCATCAAAGATCAAAGAGAGCTTGCAGGGTCAAAAAAAACACAGTGATAAATTTACAAATTAGCATGTCCAAAATGCAAAAGCATATGTATTATTGGCTTCATTATGTTCTCTCTCACCCATGTTCTCACTATACTTTACCCCTGTGTAGGGTTGTGTCTTCTGTGTCCCATACGATACATTGGGTGCAGGTATTATTGAATGGATCTTTAGTTCACTGTTAATAAAAGATTTAAATGGTTCACCCTGTCATGTTGTCTGTTGTTTGTTTATTACTATTGTCATATGTGAGATTATGTGATCCATTTTGTGAAAAGTCTGTGTAAATACACTATAAGTAAATTGCTGTGTCGTGGAATTGTAATGGTTCATCCCCAATTAAATCATGAGGCATATGCTACATTTACAAGTTTACAAAAAGAAGAAATCATGTCTAAATCCATGAATACTGATCATGATACCATCATGATGCATCATTATTTATGATGAATTCAGACTGTATATTACACAAATGAATGAAAATCAAATGACACACTAGTAAATACTTCTTCTTAGCAGACTATTTTCACCAAACAATTTATGCCTCACAGTCACCACCAGGTGACATTGATGAGAAAATATTATTGCATATATACAATCTGATTACTGACACAGTGCTCAGCAAATGTGAGTCAATGTGAGTTCATTATGTATTCCTGCACCCTGCAAGTAAATGCAAACAAAATGCAGAACACCAAATTAACATGTAATGGCCCATGTTTCCACATACTCTTGGATCTCATACCAAGCTTACATGCAAATCCAGTTCACTCAGCTGAAAAAGACAATTGTTCCATGTTCCGGTCAGGATCATATTTGCTTTATTTATATATGGACATATATGAAGTGCAGTGCACAAAAAAGCTCCATTGTTCAAAATAGTTAATTAAAATATTGAATTTGGAACAACTCTCAGTTCCAGGTGGTCCAGAGTTTGTTTAATACAAATTGATGATCATAATATGATCATCATGTAAGTTGATTAGTTGTGTAGCTGTGCATTTTAAGGAAGATGTTATAGTATGTGCATATTATACTGTTCAATTACACTGTGCCCTGAATACAATTGTTTTCAAAATTTCAAATGAAACAAAATATCAATAAATAATGAAATAAAAACGGAAGAAGGCCTATATCCATTGTCCAAACAGAATTGTCTCTGAATAAAATGGGCTTACAGCTGAAGATAGATTTCTCTCTGTGAGTCATGAGGCATTTAGGGCCTATTATTTCCCCAGCATGCTCTGACCACTCCTCTTTTTCAGATTTTCAAAGAGGATTTAAATGGATTTTTGTTTTCTCGATCAAGAGACTTTCTGCACTTCTCACATCATTGTACAAAGAACAGCATGCATGCCATTTGATGGCTAGATCTGAAGTCAGTATTGGAAATCATGATCATGCAAATCAATATCATCAAGCATCTTGGACCATCTGAGATGAATGTATGGAATTAACTGTGGTATTCATTATTTGTACCACTAGATGGTATTGCCACACTAAGTAATAATTAATTTCCTTTTTCATTTGCGTGCCAGTCTTTTGTTTGCATGGTCACATGTTCCATTGATGATACTCTAAAATTAATGCCTAAAATGTTCTAGGAGGCTTTCCAAAGTAAAATGGCATGAGGCAGTCCTTTAGTAATATGGGAGACCGTAACCCCTATTCAGTTGACATTAATAGGGGGAAATGTTTGAAGACAGGCAACAATTTTTCTGGACAGGAGGAACCCAAAATGCATCATTTAAAATGTTTTTTATGGTTTTGTAGAAGGTCACAGCGAGGCTCTAATTGAATGCTGTCAGATGAACGTGTCAACCTTGTGCATTTAAGGACCACGATAGAATACTGATCTAACCTCATGATCATGAAATGGATGACCTGTCCCCATTTATAACCACATGTCCATAGCAGATTGGTCACAAGACAATAAACAACAACAAACATGTTCAGGGTCCACAATCCAGAAGTACTTATTGCAAAGATGAACCCCTCTGGAATCCGGCTTTTGCTCTCTTCACCCCATTTGTCTGCTGTAGTTTATGGGATCTTGGAAGACACCTCGGCTGGGAAGGCAGAATAGTGGCCCTTTAAACATATGATCAAAGGGCAAACTACAATTCCACAGGGTGAAAGCATCACTGGGATAAATCATCCAAGTTCTGGTTGTTTACCTGTTCGTCTGTGCTATAAAGGACATCTATACAACACTGAATCCTGGAAACAATATGTGTTAATATAATATTTTACAAATATCAAGTTGGCAGACAGTGCTTTTTTTCTTTTATTTCCAAAAACCCATTTACATTGGCTAGTAGGTAAGTGAGGTGCTCGTAAAGTCCTATATTTCAGAAAATCATTGAGGTTTAAAGATAACCTGCATTCACAGTGTGAAGGAGGACCACTGTCTTTTGGAAGGACTGTTTCACAACTGTGACAATCTTTGGTCTGGCATTAAAAGTGAATGAAAGGATTAAGTGGATCAGACAACAGATTCGTCTCCATCTGGCGTGACTGCAGAGTCTTCAGCAGCTGCACCATGCGGAGTCTTCCGCTTCCAGTGCAGTTTCCTGACAACGAACTCCCTCTCCACAGTAGCTGGGTGGGAGGAGCGTCTCTCTCCGTGGCTGAAGTACTCTCGCACCGTGTTGCGCACCCTGCCGGGCAGCCTGATTCGGATGGTGTGGTGGATGCCCTGGGGCTTGGGAGAGATTAGGGTGCTGGCGCGCTTGCTCTGTGGAAGCCCTAGGGTGACGCCTTCAGGGACACCCTTGTTGTCGTCCTCACCGTAGTTAGTGCCCTCACCGGGGACAACGAGCTCAGTGTCTGCCTTCGCGATGGAAGTGCTGTGCGTTATGGGGTGGGCCGGCTCCCTCGCGGGAGCCGAACGCAGGACCAGGGGCGCGCTCTGGCCGTAGAAAACCGTCTGCGGGATCCACAACCGCACTGTGTGGCTGCCAGCCGTTTCCGTGGCAACCAGACTCCTCCCGTCTTCTTTGGCTGCCATTTGAACAGCTGGCTGTTTTACCTGCAGTGTTCCAGAGGAGGCGTAGAGCGTGATCTTGGTTCTGCTCCTGCCCTCAGCATCGGCCGTGGGAGGGAGAGTGTGCAAGTGTGCGTGTGCAAGCGTATTTGAGCGGCTCAGATGAATGTGTGCCACGGACGTCTCTCGGGGTTGGCATGTCACGCCAGTGGGTGTTCTCTCACCCTGCTGGCTCTCTTCGCGGCATGCCACCTGAGCCCCATTCTCCTTCAAAGGACCTCCAGGACGCACGGTGAATATCACACCACCCATGCCCTTATCAGAGCAGTTCAGGGAGTCATTTTCTCCAGAATCCCCTTCTGTCACATCTTTTGTCACTTTTCCCTGACATTTCTCAGCTTTGTCAAAAAATATCACTCCATCTTCTGCCTCTTCCTCTATCTCCGGATCTCTCTCTCCTTCCACTGCCCCCCCATCTTCATTCTCCTTGTAGGGGAATGCCATGCTCCACTCTGGCGGGAACTTCCGGGGTGTGTCTGGCGTGAGTGGTCGGAGTCTGGCTGCAGCTCCGAACAGGAAGGGGCGCGGCACTGTGTCGTTTGGACTAGAGAGCGGCTCAGAAGAGGTGAGCGACAGGGCGCTGTCCAGTGAACTGAGGGAGGAGGTTGCCGTGGAGGACAGGCTTGACATGCTGGGCAGTCTGCGGGCCGCGTGTCTGAAGCGCTGAGGGATTGGGGGGGACCTCCAGAGCGTATAGTGTCTTCCTGCACCTGCCCTGGGACTGGCGTCCCCCCTCAATGCATGGTGAATTTGGAGGCGGGGTGTTTTACTACTCAGGGTCTGTGACTGGTGGCTGGCGTTGCACATCACTGCCGCGTCGCAACTCAGCTGGCGGCCGATGATGGCGTGTGGGGTTACGGGACAGACTGTGGGTTCCGAGGAACATCGGTCACGGGATGGGCTGAGACAGGGAACCCTGCCTGGTAAGGAGCAGACAGACACGCTGGATGCAGACGAAGCTGGAAAGTCCCCCTTGTCTCTCAAAGACAACGTGGCCAGGGGTGGGAAGAAAGGATCTGAGGAAACTAGAGAGGAGGAGGAGAGGTTCTTCGTCCGGTAAAGGGTGGGCTCTGCATCAGCTTCATCTGACGAGCAGAGTTGAGGGAAGGGGTCACCTGTAGAGTGTAGCAGAGTGATAAAAGGAGTTGATAAATTCCACAACTAACCCTTAAACACACACGTTTGATGTATCCAGTCTCATTTACGAAACTGGACGTATGGGTAGTATTCTTCTAAAAGATAAAAGCAAACCAGTCCACTCAGGATGGACATTTTTCATTGCACCAAGGTCACAATCACTTTCTGTTTGATTTGAAGTGACCTTTCCCTGTAATGGGACAAGGGTCCACAAACTACAGCTGTGAAATGAAGCATATTTTTTCATTTTATTTCATTTGTCATCCATATTCACACTCAGGTGCAAATAAAATCTAATTACTTGAATGGCTTCCTTTTCAGAAAGGGTTCAATGGGAGCTTGTCTCATGTATCAGACGGAATAAATTTTGGGTTTAAGGCTCAGAGAAGCAAACCTCAGGACAATAAAACCCTCACCAGAGGCCTCACACTCCTCTCTCGAGGTCTTCCTCTCGCTCAGAAGACTCCCCACATCTTCGCCAAAAATGGACGGAGTGTTTTCGATCAGCAGCTCAACAAGGGCTGCAACCTAGATGAGAGAGGGAGAATTACAAATGACTCTCCATGTCCCCCAAGCTAAACAGAATATGAACTGTCTATCTGTTGGGTAAACAGTGCATTAAACGCTCTTATTGAAAGACTGCTGTTGGGGAGAGTTCGCAGCAGTTTATAAAGCAGTGCCAAGCATGGACATGCAAATTGTTTTCGTGACTGCTTAACATGATGAACTGCTGGTGCGTTACTTGCAGTTTTTCTTGGCCAGGGCCGAGTGTGCATTCTGTAATGACGGCATGATTTCTGAGCCTAGTGGCTGCCGTGTCGCGCTCTGGAGTTGCTGTTTTTCAGTCCAGTCCAGACTGAAGAGGGACCAGCAGTGAGGGAGGTGTGGTGGGTGAAGAAGAAGGCAAGGGCCCTCACCATTGTGGTGAGCATTGTTAAACTGTGACGATGGCCACACACAGGCATTGAGGAAGCAGTACTTCCATCTCAGGACCTTGATCACTGTGATGGAGACTGCGTACACTTAATTGAACCAATGCTTTGACCCTGTGATCCATGTGAGCATTGTCAAGAACAAATTACTGACTAAGCCAAGGGACATACTGGTGGTAATGAAGGTTGTCTGCCGAAGCGCTTTGTAAGTCAAGTTATTTAAATTACTCAGAGCTCCCACAGAGCTGTTCAACAGCAGCTGAGCCCATGGGGAGAGGCTAATTATACTACTCGGAGATGTCATAGAGATCAGCATGCTAAGAGGAAGAAGGGCTAAAGTATATGCCTTGGGCATGAAGGCCTTCCTGGCCTCAGTGTCATTAACTTTCAAACATACATGTACAGTATAATCTAATTATGTACTGTATAACAACAATGCATATGCTATGAATGAATTGCAAGCTGACATAATGAACTCTGACTTTAAGTGTATTGGATTTGGATTAACAAGCACATGTAATGTGAAAGTAGCGTCTGTACCTTTCTGGTGGCCTGGCCCTCCTCTTCTGGACGGCTGGGTTCTGGCAGCCACAGCATGTTGGGGGCAATACAAAGGGCAAGATTGGAGGCACTCATCTGGTTCTCCTGGGAGCACGCTTGGATCCGATACAACAGCCAGAAAACATACCGCAGCAGCAATGTGTTGCCTTCTGGCAGCTGTGCCAGCAAACTGTAGCAACACACATACACACACACACACACACACACACACACAAGTAGAATACATTGTATTAAACTCTTACCTAAACCGTTACAGTGACAGTCCCCCTGACGCAACCCAAGCATCTTCCCCAGGACACAGCTGCTGTTAGTGGGGTCTGAATGCAATTCTCCACTATCATCTGCATCATAGGCAAGCTTGTCACCCACTAATAAACTCAACAATGATCAATAAAAGAAATACACTCTCAGGCATAAGCACACTGGTAGGTAATAACAAGCTGCTTGGGCCAGTAAAATCCCGACTATCTGATTATGTTTAGTAGACGGGTTAGCTTTAGGTATAAGGTTTTGTCTTTTAGGTATTTTTACATTTTCAACGCAATTGTTAGAACAGACTATTTTAACGGTGGCTAAAATATGCATAAAACAAACCTGTGCGTTATTGCATACGTTTCTCACCTTGTTATCAAGTCTTTTTGCTCCTCTTCTTTTTTCTCCATTACCTCCATCCATTTTTTGTAGAGATGACAGCCAAGGATACTTCCTGGCAGGTGACGCAAGAAATCCTATGGGATCAAACACAAGCTGTCACCTTGCACTGCAAAACGTGAACACTGGCTAAACTATAAAAAATTGTAAACTATAAAAAAAATGTATCTGTCACACCTAATATTCCAGCAATGACGGAATGTAAATAAAGAGCATGTTAAAATGTTATGTGTGACGGACTGATTTATGTTTTTTTTTTTTATTTAGCCAGTGTTTTACTTTTTATTACCTCATCCCCATTGTTTGTGGGGTCAGGCCTGGTTATTTTAAACCCAGCCATTGGGGAATTTCCCCAAAAAAAGAAGAAGAGAAGAAGAAAAAGGTGGCCTAGCAGGTGAGGAAACGGGTTGTGGGTTCGAAACCCGAACCGCCATGATGCCACACTGAAAAAAGTGAACACTGGCTAAAATGTTAAGTAGTCTGTCTCACCAAATAATTTGCCATTGACTTAATCTAAATAAACAGGTTACAGCAGGCTTGATTGGTTCATTTACATTATGGCAATGCAGAAATATTAAATGTGACAGATTACTTAAAGTTTAGCCAGTGTTCACTTTTATAGATGCGCTGATTTTCTGATTACAGTTATAAAACTTTTCTTTTAAAATAAGCTGTCTAATTTATTCTTATGGGTAAGTTGTTTTTACTGTACTATAATGCTACTGACATCAGCAACTGACAGCAACATTACAGCAATGCTAAAATATTAGGTGTGACAGAGTAAAGTAAAGTCCCCACACACTGCTCCCTAGATGACTTTCGTGGCCACCAACTGCTCACTAAAGGTGTTGCGTTAAATGCAGAGGACACATTTCATTGTGTGCACTGTGCGTTGTGTATCACAATGACAAAAATACAGATGCATGCTGGTGTTTATGTACATGGAGAGTCCTAATTGGCTACATGATCAATAGAAACTGAATATTCAGTTCTGTTTCTGCATAGGTTTGGTTTTAAAGTGAATTTGTCAAAATGTGTTCTCATGTGTTCTCACTTTAACCCATCACCTATCATGAGCGGTGGGCATCAGTGAACGGCATCTGGGGAGCATGTGTTACCTTTGAAATGCAAGTATGTATCCTTACGGTAAAGATGGATGCAGCGACGAACACAGACTCCCCGTCAGGAAGGGCACACAGGCCAGCATTTAGCTTCTCCTTCAATAACCTACAGTTTTTAGCATTGGCTGAGCGACGAAAAATTCCCTGCGTATCTGGACCCTCCCGATAAAGCAAACAGAGCATGTCCTAAACAAATACACAGACACACACATTTTTTAAAGAATTTTCCTAAATTCTATATTATTTCTGTTCAGCAGTGGTCAATTTATGAAGTTTAATTGTATGTGGCAATAGCATTAATTTTACATTTATTCTTTTAGAAATGCATAAAGTAACTGACAAAAGCATGACTATATCCCACCACAACAAATATAGATCTAAATATATATATCTCACCATTATCACCTGTGGTAGGTTGCCATGGCTGCAAATAGAGGACAGGGGTTGGCCAAAGAGAGGAGTGTGGGTGGAGCCACCAAGGCTGCTTGAGTTGCTGTTAGGTCCTCGCCTGAGTGGCCACTTTAAAATAGACCTCTTTCTTCTGTTTTTCTGAGAAATGTCTAACAGACACATTTGTTGTGAATGAATAAAAATGTATTAAAACGCAGTAACATTCATCTATCCTGCTTCTCATAAACTTAATATTTAACAGGCCACATCTTTACTAGATTACACATACCAGAAATAAATAAGTTGCAATAGCTAATTTTAATAATAAGACAGGGTAAGGGTAGATATAAGCTAGACATTATGATGACAAGAGTCTCCATTTTGATGATATGATGTAAAGCATGAGGAACAACATTTACTGGCATGATCGACTTTCATCAATGGATGGTGTGAATAGATTGTGGTAACTTCCTTACAAGGCAGCAACACATAATATGAGGTGGATTGCTATCATAATGGTGTTCTTACATGGCAAACCAGATTTGCAAGGAAACTGACATGCTTATACATCATGAACATCATCAGTCCACTTCATGTGCCTCCTCATGTTGCTAAAACATGTTGCTTAAAAATATTTAATAAAGCAACACTGATTTTAGTGTTTCTACAAAATAGGTAATCAACAAAACTTTTATTTGGGACAGTGTGTAACACACTCGCCTATGAACCAGAAGACCCAGGTTCAAATCCCAGTTACTACCATAGTGTCCCTGAGCAAGACACTTAACCCTTACGTTTCTCCTGGGGGGGACTGTCCCTGTAACTACTGATTGTGAGTCGCTCTGGATAAGGGCGTCTGATAAATGCTGTAAATGTAAAAGTAAATTTTTAGAGTATCTACAGATTTGAAGCTGATGTTCGCAGATGTCATTATAGCAAATAACAGCTAAGGATTAAAGAAGCCCTACACTGAACACGTAGGGTGGCGGATAAGAAACCTCTCTCATGGAAACAGGAAAGAGTTGCCTCATTTGGACCCGTTCAATGTGTCTCTGGGAAATTTTAATGATTGAAATAAAATTGGAGAGGGACACTGGTGTGCACTGATACAGAGCACATCACCTTTTATCACACAACCGAGACACCGTCAGGCGAGCGAGCAGTACCCGCGTCACAGGAAGCTGTTACACATCTATTTCCTTTTGGTGCTGGAGTCTGATTGCTGTCAAATCCCGTCTCACCATTTCTTTATTTTAAAGCACATTGTGGAACAGTTGTAATAATGAGAAGTTAAAATTTGGATAATTACCCGACCCATCTGCACCTCTGATCACAACATGACAAGCAACAAAATATAAAAAAGGAAAATAAATAATCTGGAAAAGGAAATAAGTAGGTGTAGGTAGAAAGTAGGAAGGTGGTGACTGTTGGGTCAGAAAATAAACCAGAAAAAATAAGCAAAAATTATTAAACAAGCATGGCACTTGTTCACTAGTGCAAGTCAGGAGTGTCCTCAGTATCTACATAAAAATGTAGATGAAAACAAGAAAGAAGCACAATCATTAAAGCATCCAGAATCAGGAAGAAGAAGTATGCATCAAAGTTGTCAATCGGGCTCCCCAATTTTAAACTGTTCTGTGTGACAGAAATAAAAAAAATCATTTGTCTTATTCAAGACACACTGAACTACCAAGTTGTCCTTTCTTTATTTATGTAGATCCCGAGGGTGCTGTACGAAAAAGTTTCACGCATTGTGCTGTGGTTTGAAAATAGTGCACTTTTAGTACAAGGTCTACAAGTCGTTTGTCCCTTGGTGGGATATTTCCTTATCTATTTATGTTATTTTCATATGTAATACATGAAAACGCAACAGGTAAGAAACTGTGACTGATCAGACCCACCAGCTGCTGCCAGCGGATGTTTTAAGGTTCTTGCTCGGATGAAGAATCGCGGAACCGGAAGATCCCGGGGTAAGAGCTCCATGTGTAGCGTTCCCTCTGCTGTCAACAGGTTGTTGTTGACTGGGTGGGGTTGTGCCTCAGAGGCCCGCAGGTGGTGTAGGATTATGTTGTAAGGAATCTCATGACCTGGATCAAATGAATGTCTCGTCAAATAATGCACAGCTGCAGCTCTGCGTTTCTAAGGCAGCTATGGGTTGGCGGTCACCTATTATCACCTAATATAAATTTGTGTGTAAAAAACATACACACATATATATATATATATATAAGTAAAAAACATACCAAATTCGAAACTGTGGTGCATGGGAAATCTGTATAAGGTATTGAGCGTCTGCCATGGTAAACTTAATAATTGAGCAGGGCAGAGTGGGATTTATTCTTGTCTGTGTTTGGCAGACGATTTGTGGATCCCAGCAATATTGTTTTTTTTTTATAGTTTTTTTATTTACATCTGCCCACCCCTGTTTATTGCACAAATAAAAGAACATTTGAAAGTCCTGTTTGATAGCTAGCCTTTCATTCAGCTCACATCCCCACAGTGAAGAAAAACTCATGGCTTGGAATTAGGGCACCCGGATTGTTTTCTACCTGATGACCCCTGAACAGAGGTCAAAGCCCCCGGGTGAAATGAAGAGGAAGGGGAGACCTCCGAAATGGAAAAGTAATTGTATTTCTGTGAGTGAGAAACGATTCTGTACATGGTGCTCATACGACGGCGTCAGCCTGATTTGCTCACCGATAAGTGGGAACGCGGTTTCACATCCAGCCGTTTCCACCCATAGCTGCCACTCCTCTGGTGGACCCTGCGGGCAACGGGAAACGAGAATGCTGATTAGGGGGCAGGGACAGGAAGCATCCTCATATCTGCAGCTGCAGGAAAATCCCCCCCCCCCAGTAAAATACAGGAAATGCCTTCCAAAAACAAAAACACCGTCATTCTGCCCATTCTCTGCGGTTGTGCATCCCTAGGAAGAACAGACAAGGGTGTCAGCGGGTGGCTATCAACAGCCAGGATAGGGTGACTAAAGGATTAAGCTCTTTTGCACTTCACATGTAAATTAATCCTGCCCACCATCGAGCATTCCAAAATGCGAAGCTGAAATAATGTTTGTTTCAACACAGCCCCGGTTCGCATATGTGCTTCACAATCTGAGGTGTGCACAAAAAAAATGCCCCCCATGCCCATACTCACTCCACATATCCATCAACCCACTTTCGACCTGTTGTAATATTGCAATGGTTTGCACACCTACCATTCATGGACTATGTCACTGATCCATGCTGGCCGTGAGTACTCACTCTAAGTCCATGCTGTGCCGTAACCGTTTGGAGGACTTTCTCGGCAGTTGCAGTATTGTCCACTTGAACTGTTGTCGTCTGCAGGAACGGGCAGAGCGTGGGAGGTGCAGGTATTAACATAAGGAGACACTCAGCATGCCAGAGTAGGTCCGGATTAGTTGTTACTAATAAACCCTGAACACACATAAACTGTCTCAACTCGCTGCTAGCACTTATAGGTGGGTCTGTTTCTTCTCACAAAAGCTGAGGTGAAGCACATTGATGCTAGTTGCAATGTGTGGTGACCCTACAAGTATCCACAAATACATAAAGATAAAAAATGGGAGTGGCGTGGCGCAGATCAGAAGCACTGCGAAAACGGATGTCTGTTGGCTTGAGAAATACTAATTCCAATTCCAAACAGAAACATTGGGTTGAATAGACCCTTTTTAAATGAGGATGTGCATGTAGCCTCTTAGCATTTTGAATTTCTGCTTTGGTGTGTGATAAAATCTTCCATACCAGCCAGTTAAAACGTTTTGTTCTTACCTCAGACAAATGGCAATGATTCATTTAATAGTGCAAGAACAATGGTTGGAACAGAGAAAAATGAATAGAATTAAGGTAATTTGCAATTGGTGCATGCTGTCTGCAAAGGAAGCACTAATGATGCCGGATTGCTTGATTGTCATTAAGAAACCCTTCCCAGCTCTGACCACTTCACCATATCAGCAGGAGCCCGTTCGCCATCTCATTCACTAGCCAAACACTTGCAAAAAAAGTAAAGCTTCAACTACAAGGTCTTTCCTAAATTAACATTCTGATGTCTGAATAAATTTGATTTTGAGGTTAGACATGGGCCATGAGGTATTCTCTCACCGTGACATCGTCATCAAGCAGCATCAGCCTCGTGGCGATTTTACTGGGGAGTTCGGCGTGTTTGGACTGGCTGATGTACCTGGAAAAAGGAGGCGGTCAGCGAGTGCTTTTCTTTACAGCCCGAGTGTATTGAAAAATGTCCTTTACCATTGCAGAGCCGACAGCCATTTCTCCTTTGCTTCCAAAGAACTGTTAGAAAAGGGAAATTAATGAAGACTGAGGGTAACCATGACAACTCCCTGCAACACAATAAGGATGCCCATTCACCTGAGCGTGACAACATAATTAGTAGTTGGCCAGCCAATCACAAACGAGTTCTTCGAGCTGAGCTTGCGCTCGGTGACCAGGTCGATGCAGGAGGCGAGCCACAACTCGCTGAGCCTCACATGAGCCTTCAGCTTCAGACTGGACAAAGACCTGGGGGCATAATGAAGGTCTTACACTGCATCTGGGAAGACTGTACAAATTCAGCATGCTCTTTAAAATCAAACACTGCAACCTATAATTAATATAAACACTGCGAGTACCCACGAATAACCCATATTACAACCTCTTTCATGCTACATGGCACATTAGTAAGCAGCACATGTACTCAAAGCTCTCAGGCACATTAACATGAACAGTTTGATCTAGTCAACACTATTAAAAGTTGAGAACAGTAGTGGATTCTTTTAAATGTGTTTTTCTGATGGGGGAATCACATGGGCTCTGTGCGTACTTGTCCCATTTTTGTTTCATGGAGCAAATTAAGAAAGGTGCTGCTCAAAACGTGCTCATCATAGTCTATCTCTTATATCAATTATAAATGTAACCATGTCCCTGTTGAATTATTTTAATGTTCTCAATGAAAAGTCATATGTATTCTTTCAAAAAAAAGTCTCATATATTCTTTCTGTCACACCTTCAGCCCCTCTGCACCATTCACCTTCATCTGTCATATGACTCAGCTACTGTAATTCATTCATCCCCTGATCAGGTCCCTGCGATGCCCTGCACCACCAGTGGTATATAAAGTGCCCGCCTGAGACTACTGTCTTAATGATTCTCACGATGTTCAGACATGCGTAACCTGACTCCTGACTGTCTGTCTGTTAGTCTCCCCATCCAATTGTCTGCTTAGTATGCGGCCAGGTCCCCTTTAATTTTCTGTTTTAACAATGAATTACGCTTATCTGACACTTACCTATTGTGGCCAATAAAATCTCACCAAACACAAAATGAATACATCATAAATACAGAAATAAACATGCAAGCATTTTCCAGCATGAGGTGTATACACACACACACACACACACACACACACACACACAAATACATGCTGGATAATTTATACATGGCGTCTAGCCACAAAAATAGTTTAATTGTGTATATATCAGCAGGGGAAACATTGATGATTGGTTGTAATTAGGTGAATGATATTCTCACTTGGACTTGGCGATGAGGAGGAGATCTGTGAAGAGGAACAGGTGTCTCTCCTGAGTCTGCTGGCCTCGCGTCAGGTGTACATGCTCCTCCATTACAAAAAATGAGCCCTGGGACTCCTCACCACGGGTCTGACTAATGCTCCAAGGACAGCGCTCAACAGACACATCGAACCTGCGGGAGAGCACCGGGCACAAGCAAATTGGATATATTCGTTGTTTCATTCGGGATTGAGGGTACGATTCATCCTCACAAATGTGTCATAAGTCAGCATCGCATCAAATGCCGAATGGAAATGACTTCTTTGCATTCTTCCTCCTATTATAATCTCCTGTAGATCTGATGCAGAGTAAATTCCACCCTAACAAATTCGATCATGATTAAAGAACATTCCTTGTATCTAGTGTCATCTCATATGCCCTAAGAGGACTCAGCCAATCAAAAAAAGAAGAACTGGAGAAAGAATATAGATTTCATCATTTTCCGATCGTTATTCAGACACCTTCCCTTTCTCTGCATTCCTGCCTTCCCATTAATTACTTGTTCTTAAGTTCCAGACTGAAACATTAATCATCACATTTTTTTTTATCCGGCACTACTTGAAGGTAAGACCGAAACCTCAGCATCCAAAGGCACAACGTGCAACACCAGCAGCAGATGGATTGAGCTTGGCTCCTCTTCCGAGTTAAATGCTGGCGGACGCGAAGATGGCGTAGCTCTCTGACCTGCCAAGCCATTTTTCTCTGCTCTGTTTACCTTTTCGCCGGCTACTTAGCCATCATTAACGCTTGGGAGGCAGTTTAGAAGCCAAATAAAGGCAGGAATGCGGAGGAAACGACAGACCTACTAACTCCCTGCGCTGGAGCTTGGAGTGAAAGAAAACAGCTCCCAGACATGGAGAGATGGAGCGATGGGAGAAAATGTGGAAGACTAGGATTACACTGGTGAAAAAAGTCTACAGATGGAGAACAATGTTGTTGGGTGGTAGTAGCCTAGTCTGTAACACACTCGCCTATGAACCAGAAAACCCAGGTTCAAATCCCACTTACTACCATTGTGTCCCTGAGCAAGACGCTTCAGGGGGACTGTCCCTGTAACTACTGATAGTATGTCGCTCTGGATAAGGGCGTCTGGTAAATGCTGTAAATGTAAATGTATTGTTGCTCAGTGGATTTAATTTTACTGGTTTTTGTGGGGTTTTTTTTTGCATTGGTGCATAAGACATTTAAACAGTACTGTATGCACTTTTATGTTGTCACATCTAGGTGACATTAAATGACAACCAAATGAAAATGTTTCAGACCTGTGACCATGATGTGATATTTTTTTACATTTACAGCATTTATCAGACGCCCTTATCCAGAGCGACTTACAATCAGTAGTTACAGGGACAGTCCCCCTGGAGCAACTCAGGGTTAAGTGTCTTGCTCAGGGACACAATGGTAGTAAGTGGGATTCGAACCCGGGTCTTCTGGTTCATAGGCGAGTGTGTTACCCACTAGGCTACTACCACCCATTGAACTCTATCAGTAACTCTTTGCAAACAGAGCTGTTTGAACAATGCTTGATCGGACGTGAGTACGTGTGTGTGTGTGTGTGTGTGTGTGTGTGTGCGTGAATATGAGAGGACTGTGACCTGTTCTGTGCTCTAGTTTTATTGAGAGCCCGGCTGATGACTGAATGTGCCGAACGTCGTCTCTGAAGCATTGTCTTCATTTTCTGTGAAAAATAAACAAAGCACTCTGTCATTGTGCATGTCAAACATTCGAACAGTCCTGCAAACAAAGACAAATCAAAGAAAAAAATGCTGCCACATAAGTTCCAGACAGCATTACGCTCCATCAAGGCTGGAGTGAGACACTCAGAACTATATATAACATTATATCACAGAGAAATTCACATGTGAATGACTGATGAGAGATATAAATGGAAATTTTAATAGCTTTCATGGAAGATGAATTTTAGACAAGGCAACAGATCCGAACATACTGCTACGTTAAAATCAGAGGCAGGTAAAGTAAATAATGGTGACTATTTGTTGCAATGGCTCATGTCAGTGGGTGGGATTTATTGCACAGCAAGGAAAAAGTCATTTCCAATTGATGTTCTTTTAAAAGCCAGAAAAATTGCGAAGTAGAAGAGTCTGAATGATTTTGACAATGACCAAATTGTGACAACTGGCTCAAAGCATTGCTACAATAGCAAGTTCATTGTATGCAGATAGTGGTATCGTCCAAAAATGTCTAAGTTTGTAGGACAACACAGTATACAACAGTAACAGTATACCCTAATGGCAAATACCTCTTTCAGTGCACTGTCAAGCTCTTTTACATGTTGATGGTAATTATTTGGCCTAAAAAAATTTCCTCAGATCTCAATCGAATTGGGCATCTGCGGGATGCTCTCGAAGAATCTGCTGCTAACATCTGGGCAACAGGTGTCACAGGACAACTTTGGAGGCTTGACAGACTGATGACCAATGTCGTTGCTAAGCAGTGACTTGTGGTACTTTGTTTCATACTATCCACAAAGCCTGAAATCACAGGTTCCTATATGCTGTGGTTACATGGTTTCGTGTGTTCTTTCATTCAGCCTCACAAAAGTGGCTGCGTGCAGGTGCAATTCTATCCCAGACAGCCCACTCTCTGTCTTTGAAAAAATTAAAGAGGAGAAACAAGAGGTCATGGCCAATTTCAGGGAGCCGAGGAGGCTTCTGCCAAGTCTTCATTGTTTGTGTTTGTGTGTGGGTGTGAACATGAAGTGTTTTTCGGGTTCAAAGCCATTCTTTCAGTGAAGTAAATTATGACAAGTTACGCCAAGAAGTAAGAAGAAATAGAAACATATTTTTATTATCTCTTTAGTTGTCATATTCTTTCTTCACTTTTTTACTCAGGTAAACATATATACTTATGTAGGCCTTCTGTTTCTTCTTTGTTTTTGAGAAGCCCTGAAGCCTTCAACCCAAGTCAATTCACTGCATTGTTTGGCTGCCAGAGTTTATTCAGGGGTAAATATGTCTGTGAAGATTCTCAGTCATCCAGGTGAATTTGTCTGAAAGTTGAATCATGGCAACTGGACTTTCTTTTTTAATGTAGAGACGTTTCATTCTGCATCCACAGAACTGTCAATCATTAGATAGATAGTTCTGTGGATGTAGAATGAAACGTCTCTACATTAAAGAAAGAAAGTTTAGTTGCCATGACTATACTGTCAGACATTCAGAGGTAAAATTGCATTTTTCAAAAGAACTACCTAAAACTGGAACATCCTGCTTTTCTTTTTCATACTGCTCATGATCATTTAATGCAGTTGTTTCAGATGGTTTTTTTTTTTTATCAGTTGATTCACATTGTCTCTTTGATATTAGCCTATATCTCTACAGATGAACACACCACATACACCCTTTGTTTCCCACTTGCCTTCTCTTGAATTCTGGACTCATCCCCCTCCTTGTCAGAATGGGGGCTGGTGCTTTGCTGGGGAGTCATATTCAGTCCAGGTCACATAATCCCATCTTCGAGAGCTACACTTGTCATATTTCAATCGGACAGGACCCGCAGAGTTCCCCACAGATCCAGAACTGAAGCAAATGTTGTGTATCCACAGAGCAATAGCACACTCCCTTTGCCCATGGAAGCCGAGCCCTGACTCTCTCCCTCCCTCCCTCCCATTTTCCAATTTCCTCTCTCCCTCCCATAAGCCCGTCCTTCTATCCCGGTCCATCCTGTCTTCAAACCTCTTCTACTTTCCTTCCCTCCCCGTTTCTACCTCTTCGACCCCCCCCCCTTCCTCTCAAACCTTCCCTTCCCCTCTCCCCAGAGTTTTCTTCTGAGTGACTAAATAAGGGCATATTAGGACACAAGCACGAGCCTCAAGGCCTTCCTCACACTGGCCCACCACTGCACCCTGGCTCTGTGCTTACTGGAATTTAATCACAGACAGTGCTAGACATCATCTATTCAATGCGGGAAAACAAAAATGTGAAAAGTAATACAATCTAATGCATGACTGAATAAACTAGTCATGTCAAAATCATTTTAATTTCACATACTTTATTGAGTTGCATGTTAAAGCAATAAATTCTCTCAAAAAGGTGCTTTCCTCTTCTGTTGATTAAGAATTTAAGAAAAGAGACATTTCCCTCTCTCAGTAGCATTCGTCTAACTTGTCTCAAGGGCCGCTGAGAAGAGCACCTGGTTCAAAATTCGAATTTGTGTGCATACAGCACTACAGTGACAGTAAACAGGTGCTGAAACGGTTGTATGTGCGGGTGTCCTAAACTAGGAAATCGCTCTGTTTGGCAAGTGTCGCACAGAGCTGTTGATTCAATTCATTGGGCACAATGTCTTTCCCTTCTACTTACTACTTCCCACTTCTTGTCATTTGTCTTTTTTGCTTACAGTAAAAATGCATAAATGCATGAACGTTTATTTGTCTTGGGGGTCCAGAATGCACGGTTTAAACATTTCCAATAACCAATCAGAAGTCGTATAGATTGAGGATGCACAAAAGGCTCTCAAAACCACAAAAACATCAAATCTAAGTTTTAACAGCAGGGCTAAATGTGTTACTTAAATATGCTCATTTTTGGTGCTTAAGTCCATCCTTTAGAGCACCCAAATTGATCTGTATGAAGGAAATGTCCTTAAAAAAAAACACAAAGACATTTTTCTATAATGTTTCCACCTTTTCTGTGCAGCCATTAGTTGGCTAAAGGGTGAACAGTGTAATGGCAATCAACTGTCATTCTGAGGCAATAGTGTTTGGTGGTTTTGGTCAGCCACTTCTCCTTTGAGCATCACTCAATAGCCTCCGCAGCAAAAGCAACGGGTGATGAAATGCCGATTGCACAGCCTGCTTAGATCGCCCTTTTTGATAGGGTATCACTGCTGAGCTACATACTCAGTAGTCTAATTTTTCAGTTGAGGATGTGGCAGGTTGTGGTGATTTGAATATATATATTTTGCAAATGTTCACACCATGTACAAGACAGTCACACTCAGTGGAAAGTAGACCTTCCCCACAACCTCATTTTAAAGATTATTTTCATGTCTACATTTATTCAACACATTGCTTAATATAATGATGTGGATCTGTTGCTCTGGAATGATGCATAAACACAACAGATGCATTCATTAAAAAAAAATAAAATTCAGTAAACCTGCTGTCGTAAGGATTCTTGGATTCAAGTAGAGTTGGTTTTCAATAATTCCTCACCACTTGAAGTCAGTAGATGCTACTAGACAACTGTGTTCAGAAAAATATGTACTGAATGCTTGCACGAATATCACAGTTTGACCAAATGTCATTTATATTGAAATGGTGTAACACCATTTAACCAGTAACACCATTTAACCATTTTTTTATTCAAGATCTCTTTTTGACTGCATGATTGAGGAACATTAGATGTCCATGTCCAACAGTGCATGTGTGTGCCTAATGCTTGAAATTAAACCTGTAACTGCACTTCCAGCAAAAAAAAAGTAAGAAAAACAAACGAGACCAAAGATTTCAATGTTTAATGCAACATTTGCAGTTATATTGCTACATGCCTTGACCTTCCAGCAACTATATTTTTCTTCTAAACATGTTTTGGGAGCTTGGTGTCAGGTCCCATTTCGATTCAGTCAAATGCAAGACCCCATATTGTGAGCCACATCAGGGGACAAAGAAATGTTAGCCTTACGTCCTGTTTTGAAGACATAACATCGGTGTGACCTGTCTCCACACTTCATGCAATGCTGGAAAAAAAACATTCTCAGTCACATACATATACACATTACACCTAAATACACATTACATTACCTTGCACTATTTTATTATTTTTTACCCCCAATGTGCCATGTAAATGTGCATATAAACTCAGAACATCTGTGGCCGTTCCCCTTGTTCTTATGAGTCACACAAAGTGCAGCATGTGACATATTCACAATAGTGTACAATAGCAACAGGCCAAAATAGTGTAAAGGGAACATCCTGCTTTTCTTTTGTATTTGTCATTGAATGCAGTTGTTTCAGGTGGTATTCTTGCTCAATGGATTCACATTGTCTCCTTGATATTAGCAAGCTTTTCACCTCTTAAAAAGCATTTCATTGTCAGAGTTGTGTTTTTGTGCGTGTGTGATTAAGCGTGCATGAGTTAGTATGTGACTGGGAGTTTTGCACACACCTGATAGTGATCTAAACAGCAGATTTGGTCATGTGCTTCTGCTCATATCCTGCTCCACTACACTGGACTAACACATTTCTGTAACCCAATATTTTTGCTGCACAGCCAGCAACCTAATTGTAATATATTGTTCCTATATTATAATAATAATATGTACAATACATGGAGGAAAGTGTTAGCATAAGTCATGGCACAGCATGTTCATATTACTTCTGTGATACATAATGGAATCCAAAGTCTCAACACTGTTTATCTGCCATTGCACAGCACACTGTGTATCAAATGCATTCAACATGAGTTTTTCCTCGTTGACACCTTTGCAAATGTCATAGTGTGACAAGGAACCTTTAACACACATGACCATGGTTTGAATTGTGGGAAGATAAGAAGAGATCATCTCCCCTGAAGAGGATATGAAGCTTAGATAATGATTAATAGTGCTTGGGGTGGGAATGAAAAGTGCTGGTAGCTTACCCTCTTGTGCTATTTACAGGGGAAAGCTTGACAGAAAGTAGATTTGCTAGTTTCCATTTTCAGTAATTTTTTTTAATGCGAAATGGAATTTTCATTTTTGGGACTAATAAAGGATCATCTTATGTTGTTTTAATTGCTGTTTTAAACCATGTGTAAAGTTTGCGGCAGATTAATAAAAGAACTCCTCATTTCATGAATATGCTTGATACTAAGAGAGCTATGCAGAGCTATGTTTTTCCTGTATTGGTATTTCATTTCTATATACTTGTTCTCTAAAGACCACTGAATAAATCCGGAATACCAAAGGTCAATGTGTAATTTATAAACATATTCATAGGTATAGAAATGTATTCATGCACCATAGGCACTCAAGTCAGAAATAGGGTGTGTGTGTGTGTGTGTGTGTTGGTGGGTGGGTTGGCAGGCTGAGCACTCACCATTAGTCACCCAGAAGTGTGACTACGACTGAGCACAGTGTGGTTATTTTGTGATACTGTGACGATGGCGAGCTCACGGTTGGTACTGCTACTAATTACAATCTGATTGTATACAAAGTTTTGTTTTCATGAACATTTGTCATTTTGAACCTGCTCTTGTCAAAAAGGCACAAAATACAAATCTCTAAATATCATCTGATGCTGTAGGCATTTCAATCATAGCCAGTCTTGTGCTTTTACCTTACAATACACCACTAGAAATCCGATGGTTCTACATCTACATTCATGACCTGCATGTGGTCCTTTATTATTGGCCTTGTCTTTTTTTTCTGGAAGTCATTTGAACTTAATTTAACATGTTGGCCAGGTTGGACACACTACACACCACCGAGGTACTCATGGTGTTCAGCAGAATGCATTCAAGAGCATGCGGCATGTAACAGCATGTTAAATCTTTTCATGAGTATTAGCTTTTGTCACAGAGGAAAGTATCTGAAAACCGTAGCTCTATAGCTAACCCCACAGGGCACTATTGCCGACGTGAGGATATTTTAACTCAAACTGCCGTCTGCAGCATTTCACAACCATGACATGTTGTCACTTCGGTTCCACTTATTTCCTGCAAGCTGGCCTCACACTTATCTTCCCCATTTGGGCTTCCTCTTTACTGACGGTTGTCTGTTCATAATGATCAGACAACACTGCAGAGCACAGAGTCGCTTCTCTTTGGTCGAGGAAGCTCTACAGCAGGAGGGCAACAAGGGTCTTCGCCGAAAAAGTCAAGGAGCACGGCAGCCAAATGAAGAGTGGGCTCCGTCCATTGGCAGGTACTGTGGTGATCTGTGCTGGTTAGGAATGCAGGGGCAGGAAAGGGATTTCAGGAATCGTGCATGAGAGCATCTGTAAGACCTTCAGTTTCAGTTCATGTCGATCTGCTGTCATCACATGTGCACTTGCTGAATTTCTGCGCTCGGAGAGGATGTGCGGTGTGACTGGAGTGCATTTGTCCCCTTTACTTTCATTTTTAGAAAGCTCCAGGGTCTATGTTTACTATAACTACATTTTAGTAACTTTTTTTACTTTTAATGTTAGGCCTGTTATTCCTAGATTTCCTGAACTACACTAAAATACATTAAACTAAAGAGGAAAGGAGACAGAGGATGGCCAGGCACAGAGGTTTCTTTATTTATGCCTTCACCCCCATATGAATTAATAACCATCTCGCTGTTTCTCTCTCTCTCTCTGTGTGTTTCCATGTCGACCCTTCGCAGGGTCTGTTGAAGGCCCTCCTCTTAGTGTATTTGACAGGCTGTGCTGGACACTCGATATGAGAGGGTGTCAGTTTGTCAAATACCCCAAGAGAGGGGTCACTGTTCATCCTGCAAGCTGCGCAACATCAGCAAGAGATGACTGCTCCACCCACACCAATTTTCTCTGAGCAACTAAAAATAATGCATTGTGAAATAATAACTTGAACATTTTCAATATATTTTAAGGGTTTTTTTTTTTTAAAGATAATGAACTGAATAAATGAAACATGCACACTGATTGTTAAAAGATATGTGAGGATGTCTCTGAGCTAAAGGGCATATATTAATCTCTTTTGTAAATTAGACCTCAAGAGTTCCACAGAAAAAAATTAAGGAAAGGGCTATTAGGTGGGTATGTGACATTCAAAATATTCGCTCAGTAAATAATAATAATTATTATATTATATTATATTACTGTAGACAGAATTTGTGCAGACTTTATATCTTATTTCATTGTATGCTTTTATAAGAAACTATGTGTAGTATTTGGTTATTAATAACAAAAAAATAAAAAACAGACAATAAGAGGATAAATGTACAATGGTTTCTGGAATAACATCTCAGAACAAATGATGCATATTAAATTCATCTCACACAGCTCAACCTGGGAAAATGCCGTCGGAGAATTAAAAGATCCTTTACTTCATATGCCCTCATTAAACTCACACTTATACAATGTGTTAATTGCATTCTACATTAATGCTGCAATCTATAAACACATTTGTATATGCCAATCAAACACAATGAACACATTTCTGACAGATGAGGAGAATTGGCCATCTTGTAGCAATGGATCCATCAACAGGGTGGTTATATTTGGAAGCAGGTGAGTCAGTTCTTGCAGGTTGTGCTTATTTGTTCTTCCCAGGCTGTAGACATCTGGAGGGAATGTTGCCCCCAAACAACATCCTATCTCCACCTCCACTTCTGCAAGGAAAAAAGAATCCTGATGATGAGCTTCTTTTTTTTTTTTTTTTGCTTGATTCTGCTACTATCTCACTTCTTGTGTCTTATGCTCCTGTTTTATTATACTTTTTATGACATAAGAACACACATTTGACACAGACGAATCTCCTCCCAAGCCGTAGGTCCATGGCAGACTGGAACAAGTTCTTCTGCAATTAGTGCTGTGTTTGTGTCCATCAGTTTTCTCTTCAGCTCTTACAAGATTCACAGTCCTAGCAGATGAGTCCTAGCATCCCCAATGTGTTTCTGTCTGGACAAACGTTCTCTTAAAAAATAAAACAATGCAATGCTATCATGTGGCCCTTACAATAGGTGATTTGCACATCCAGAAAGACACTTTACTTTAGAAGGTTCAAATAGCTTTTGCCTTTTGGGTCGTGGTTCAGTGGCTTAAACCTATGGCTTCCAAAACACAGTACTTATGCAAACACTAAACGTCTGGTATGTTCTTTTTCAGTTAAAAATACGTTAAAACCATTTTGACTTTGGAAATGCATTGGTGACCTGGCGGCAAAGAAACTGTTCCCTTACCCTTGAGCAGCTCATGGCCGTCACAAGATGGGTGACAGGCAGAGGACACATTTATTTGTGCGTGCTGTGCCGTGTCCATCTTTTTACATTCAGAAGAGTGATAGGTTCACATTCAAATATCTGTAATATGTGCAAATAAGTATTTTGTCATGAAGAAAATATAGGGTGGTAGTAGCCTAGTGGGTAACACACTCGACTATGAACCAGAAGACCCAGGTTCGAATCCCACTTACTACCATTGTGTTCCTGAGCAAGACACTTAACCCTTAGTTGCTCCAGGGTGACTGTCCCTGTAACTACTGATTGTAAGTTGCTCTGGATAAGGGCATCTGATAAATGCTGTAAATTTAAATGTAAGAAAATGATGACTACACTTTCAAGGGTGTGTGTGTTAGATGCAAATGCATATACCTAAAACTTACTGACTTCATTCATTGCACTTTCGATGCACTTTTTGACACACATATGACAAGTAGGGTGATTGACGAGGAATTTTTATGACACATATTAGACATATACAGTCACACTTAGACATTACAGTCACAACATAAATAAAAAAAATGATCCACTGAAAGTGTGAATAAAGCCAGTTGAGAGAACAGGGCTTGGTGATGATACGTGGAGTTTTTTTTTTTTACCCCCCCTTGGAGAGAACTGTCACCTGGAGTTGAATGAAGGACTTCCGTTCGTCCAATCGTGTTCAGGCGACGCCCGGGTCCGGCGACACGAAGGCGCAGCGCGTCCCAGCATCGTCCCCCGTCTCCGGCGCCGGGAGGATGGTCCTGACCAACGAGTCCCTCGACTTCTTCTCGCGCTTCTACGCGCCCACGAACCACTCGTCCTTCTGGAACTTCTCCCTGGACGACGAGCTGCTGAGCCGCGGGGGCAGCCGCGACGCCGAGTCCCAGAAGCCGGGCATGAAGACGCTGCTGGTGGTGGCGTACTCCGTCATCATCGTCTTCTCGCTCTTTGGCAACAGCATGGTGTGTCACGTAGTGCTCAAAACCAAAAGAATGCACTCTGTCACCAGCCTGTTCATCATGAACCTGGCCATCGCCGATCTGATGATCACGCTCCTGAACACGCCCTTTACTCTGGTAAGTCCTTTTCTGCAGCAAAATGCTCCAATGTAAAAAGTGATGATCCAAGAAATAAACCCAACAAGTAAATAATCAACTTTTCACTACGCCCGATAGTTTCTGTACGAATGAAGTGCGTTATTTTGGAGCGCATCGGAATCTGCCTCTTCATTATCTCATACTTGCCAACATGTGATTAACTGCCGACCTAATTTTAACCAAATTGCAGCATTTTTGGCATTTATTATTTTTGTATTCGTTTCGTTTTATGGCAAAACTGCCATAATTAAATATTGTCTGCATGCACGTTTCTATAATTGGTCAGAATGCGAAAGCGTAGCTCCTGCAATCGCTGCAATTTCCTTCAAAGCTGCGTGACGCAACGTCGTTGCAACCAACCGAACCGGACTCTTACCGAAAATAAGTGACAGATAATTCGAATGCAAAGACAGTTTTGACGGCGCGGTGACAACATTTGCACGGGGAAAGATATTCCTGGGGACATCGGCCTGTGCCCTCAGCATCAGGAAAAAAATGGAACTAAATAAAGCCTCGAAGGGGCATCGATTTAAATATCGGCAAGGTTTATGTCAATAAAGTGCATGTGAGCATTTGTCATCGTGAAGCACTCGATTTAAGCATCCTGTGAGCCCAGTGGCCATGCCATGCCATATTAACTATGAGAAACCAGCGGCGGGGCTGCTCAGCTGCTATGCGTGGGTGAGCTCTTCAGATGAAACAAGCTCTAATGAAGATTGTATGAAGGTAGCCTTTTGTTTTCTTTTTAACTCTTGATGCATAAAAAAAATGTGGTAATTAATGAAAAACCATTGAATATCATTGCACTATTTGGAGCCACTTTATTGCATTTCTGCCTGCTCCATTAACCTAACTGCTGTCGACAATATATTTCACGTTTTAACTAAGAACCCACGTGAACAACCCTCTTGCCTTGGGCTGGGAGGAGGGTTATGACAGCTACAAATGGCATCTGGAGATTCTGTTGGCTGCTGGATATTAGGGGTGTAGGAAAATATATTACACAGCAATATATAGATCGCGATATTTAATGTGGTGATATTGTATCGATACAATATCGATATTATTGTATACAAATTTAGTCCAAATGTAGTTTCTTAGTGAGCGATGAGATGCAGCGTGCGACCACAACATCCACACCTGTTGATGGCGCTGTACCGCTGGGTGCTGTGTATTACTGCCTGGCATTTCAGGCAGAGTGAAATCGCAGTGAACTGTTCAGTGAGAATCACTTTATATCGTTGTACATATCGTATCGTGACCTGTGTATGGTGACACGTTCCGTATCGTGAGATCCTTGCCGCACCCATACTGGATATTATTTACTGCAGCGAATTATCTGAGTCACCTCTTGTTTGGGTCTTTTATATTCTACAGTGCCAGCATGGCCAGTACTGTTGCTTTCCATGACTGCATGAGGAGGACTGATATCCATGCTGGAGGCCTTGAAGGAGTTGCATTGGTGATGTTTTTTTTCCCCCATTTACTGACAGGTCCGGTTTGTGCACAGCACCTGGGTTTTTGGGAAGGTGATGTGCCACGTAAGCCGTTTTGCTCAGTACTGCTCCGTCCACGTGTCGGTGTTGACCCTGGTGGCCATTGCCGTAAACAGACACCAGGTAATTACCCATAGTTTCTCATTTCTTTCTCTGTAGTGAAGCAAATTAATAATCATCTGCTTTCCCACTGGGGTAAAAAAACTATTTGTTGCACCAACCCACACCTTGTCTCTGACACTTTTTGTGGTCAGACGAGTTGCTTTCTGCCTACGGGGGCAGTGGTGGCCTAGCAGATAAGGAAACGGACCCATAATCAGAAGGTTGCCACGGTGCTACTGAGGTGCCACTACCATCCCCACACTGCTCCCTGGGCACCTTTCATGGCTGCCCACTGCTTACCAAGGGTGATGGGTTAAATGCAGAGGACAGATTTTTGTGTGCACCGTGTGCTGTGATTAACAATGACAATCACTTCACGTTCATACGAAATATCAGAAGGCAGATTTAGTAAGAAGGGTGTAAGTGAAGCATTATTTAGAAAACGCTGGTAGGAGAGCAACGTCTGCATGCAATTTAATGAATGTGTGCACACACAGCCAGTATGTTTCAGTGCATGCCCTAATGAGAGCTTGGGTAATGAAAACAGGCGCAACCTAAAAGAGTACATTTTCTCTGGTGACAAAAAAATAGCCATGTCCAACCTGTTCAGTAAAGGGAGCTCTGGATCAGCATTGTGGGTAATGGAAAATGCAGCAGCCATAACCTGAAGGGACCTGAGTTAATGCCCAAGTAATGGATCAGGGGGTTAATCTGTACTCGCAGTACCGCTTCCTCCTGGCGCTAATAATCACAGCCATGACAAGCATCAGAGGGGTTCAGGCACGAAATTAGTGGTGCAGGTAACAGTTCATTCGCTACATCAGACTTTAGTATAATTGCAGTGATTAATTTTAATGCTCTTCTCCACCAAATTTAAAACATGCATCTTTATTAAAACCAGATGATACATTTTTTAACAGCAACAGGTGCCCTCGATATCTCATGTAGTGTTGGGCTCCATTTTGATGGTCTAAAGCATTTATTGGCATGGCCAGTATTGTTCTGACAGCGGAAATGACAGACTGGATGTGGCAAAATTGTTGTCCTATCTCTCATAGCTTTTCTGATGGTGTGCTTTGGCTGTAACATTCAATACACCAGTCAGAATGGCACGTCATCTTACCTTTAAAAGGCAGGAGTGCATGATTTATGGCAGGTGGTAATTATTCGTAATCATGTAATTATTATGTGATTATGTAATTATTTGAGGAGTTTGTGTGTGCAATTTTCTAGGCGATCATTCACCCTATGAAGCCACGGATATCTCGGGAGCGAGGTCTGGTGTGGATCATCGTGATCTGGGCAATGGCCTCCTGCTTCTCGATGCCCCACGCCATTTATCAGAAACTGATTCGCTTCGATTATGGGTAAGAGACACCTTCCCCACCCACACCTGCCCTTGCCCTTGTTTCCTTGAATGATGTGTATGTCTGTGACGAGGGATGTAACTCGTACTGACTTCTGCACAATACACCCACCTCCTTATGCAAATAGATGGAGAATTGAAGCATTTTGCCGGTTGTATAACAGGGTATCTGCAGAGCCTTAAAGGTCCCTATTATGAAAAATAGTTTTGGCTTTTATATAGGTCTTAGTGGTCCCCTTACACTGTATCTGAAGTCTCTTTCTGAAATTCAGATTTCCCCAGAATGATAGTAGGGGGACAAATGATCACAGTAGGGGACAATGAACAATACTGTCATTCTGTGAATGTAGGGCAGTGATTGTCAACTGGTAGCACACGGGCCACATCTGGCCAGCCAGAGCTTTCCATCTGGCCCATTCCATGGAAAATGAATTGGCATCAATGGAGCTAGACAGCTAAATTTTGCACACGCTGTCGGACGTGTACTGAGAGTTCTTATATATTCTCCTTGATCTGGGAGACTGAATCAGGTATAGGCTAGTGTAGAAGAAATTACTTTTTTATAAATCAAATGAAACAAGCCTTTAATCTGACTGTAAGCCACCAGTCACAGGGCGCTACAGACGTCTGGGTTCAGAAATGACTCACAAATAAGAAAGTGAAAATATTGCTGACACCCCCTAGTGTCTTCCTGCTGTATTGGTAATATGAGTCTGTTAACATTCCAGAAATTTGGAAAGAAAATGAATAAATATCAAATAATAATATATTACTTAAGATAAAATGCAATTTATATTGAATTTTAGAAGAGCATCAGTCCCTCAGTGTCTGCTGAGAAAAACTTGAAGCCAATGCAGGGTCTTCAATTTTATGAAAATGGCCTTAAAAAAGGTCTTTAAAAGTTTTACATTGGCAGATACCCTTTATAAGGTGTTTAGATCCCTTGTATGCCTCTTCCTTCTGCATTGCTCACTCTCAGATTTATGTTCAGTTGGAGTCTGTAGTTCTTCTCTAAGCCATGTTTTCTTCGCCTCAGCAAGGTGCGTATTGTCTGCCTGCCCAGTTTTCCACCCCCCTCTGACCTGTTTTGGAAGTATCTGGACCTGACCACCTTCTTCCTGCTCTACATCCTACCTTTGACCATCATCTCAGTGGCCTACATCGTCATAGCAAAGAAGGTGTGGTCGCACAACACCATTGGTGATGTAACCTTGGCCCAGTCAGCCAACCACCGGCGGAGGAAGAGGATGACTATGAAGATGCTGATGCTGGTGGTAGCCGTGTTTGCCATCTGCTGGTTCCCCCTCAACTGTTACGTGGTGCTTCTCTCCAGCAAGCTCATCAAGTCCAACAATGCAGTTTACTTCATTTTCCACTGGTTCGCCACCAGTAGCACCTGCTACAACCCTTTCATCTACTGCTGGCTCAACCACAGTTTCAGGGCAGAGCTTAAAATTCTGCCATTTATTAACCGGTGGAAGATCGCACCCCACCCCACATGAGAAAGAGGCTTTGTGTTTGTGTGTGCTGTGGAGGCGAACCTCAAATGGCTGGTGCGGTTCCATGTCATGAGAACCGTTATTGATCAGATCTCAGGTCAGTGTTGATATATGCAACACATAAAAACACACACTTCAGTCTCTCCTGAAGTTTGGTGCCATTTTAGAATTGTTACAGCCCGAAAGGTCTGATTTTATTGCAAATTGCCAAAAAAAAAAAATTTAGCAAAAGATGCTTTATTTTCTAACAAAATATTTGCATTAAGGGTCACGAATACAGCATCCTAGATCGACTGATTGTCAGCATTCATGAAATTCATTTTGAAATAATAATGTATTTAATGAAAATAGTGGCCTCTTTAATGAAATCTGTGAAAAAAAAAGTTTGGCATGGACTAAATAATAAATAAAATGGCTGAACTTGTGGTCACAAATTCAGGCATTGTGGTGGTAAACCCTATCAAATAAAAGTTGTCAAATTGGTAACAACCACTGGTTATCAACCTTTCCAGTAATAGTGCTGCTACAGCGAGCACTATTTTATAAACTGTCTGAGAATAACTTAACCTGAATCCAGTTTAAGTTATTAAAATAATAATGCACCTAATAGGCCTTAAATTATGAGGAAATTGTGTTGACATCATACTATGTTAAAACTTACAAGCAGTCTTTTTAATTTCTTTTTACGGATGCTGATTTGATTATATAACACGTGAAGAAAAAATATATTTGTATCACGTTTATTTGTCTTCAGTATTGAGCAGCGGAAACCATTGTTGATCCAGTCATTGTGCTAATGCTAAATTATCGTGGAGGAAGAAAGTCTGTGCTAATAAAAATATATGTGTCATGAATCTGACTTTGTGAGGTGTTCTTGTTTTGTGTAAAATATTGCCCCGATTATCTGATTGTTCGTATCCGTGTTACAGTGTATAAATGTACCCTGCTGTGTCACTGGTTCTGAGTGTTGATTTTACTAAATCCCCTGTTTGTTAGTCGAACATTTGCTTTCTTCCTGTCCTGCCCTGCCCCGCCCCAATTATATGAATCCAACAGCCAGTTCGTTTGGCAAGACAATGATGACTGACAATGTTTAGGTTGATTAAAACATTATTTAAAAAAAAGATGTTTTCTAAATACAGAAAAATAATATTTAAACTGTATTTAAAAACATGTATGTATGTATGAATAAAAAATATTTTCATAATTTGTAACATTTGCTGTTGCACTGTGTCATATTTTGTGTTTGCATGTGGTGTAAATATCTTGGGAATCAAGCCCTTCCACATTTACAGTGGGTACAGAAAGTATTCAGACCCCCTTAAATGTTTCACTCTTTGTTATATTGCAGCCAAACCCAGCATTAGCCAAAATGTGTTGTCCCATGCTTATGCTCTTTGCAACATCATGTTTCCAATAAAAGCCTAAGAGGTCTTTCACATGGCCTGATTACATCATCCCAGAGGTCACCGTCAGCCTCCTTTTTGTAAAATTGCACATTTTTTGGTTGTGCTCAGCTGTACAGTACTGTCATCTATGCATTTCATCTATGCTCATAATACTGACACTTCAAATTGTTTCAAGCATTTCATAATCTAAATACTTTTGTAGTCTGCAGCCATTTGCCAAAATCATTTAAGTTCACATTTTGCCTCATTAATGTACACACAGCACCCCATATCAACAGAAAAAATTGTTGACATTTAGGTCACCTTTAAATAGAAATGTTCACATTGTAGGCATTGGTAACAGCTTACATATTTATAAATGAGATTAGATCATTTGGTGTTTCCAATTTGTTACTTTTTTTTTTGTTACAGTCAATTTTCATCCAGCTCTCATTTGATTGTGTCAACTGTACAGTTGTCTCCTAAAACAAAATGTAGGTGCTTCATTATAATTTACCCTGAGGTCACCTTTAAATAGAAATGTTCACATTGTAGGCATTGGGAACAGCTTACATATTTATAAATGAGATGAGATCATTTGGTGTTTCCAATTTTTTACTTTTTTTTTTGTTACAGTCTTTTTTCATCCAGCTCTCATTTGATTGTGTCAACTGTACGGTTGTCTCCTAAAACAAAATGTAGGAGCTTCATTATAATTTACCCTTCCTGTGTAATGGCATCACTAGTATTATGGGAGGACAGCCACTGTCTCTTACTGGTTGTTTCCTTTGGTTCACCACTCCCTGTTTTTTTTAGCTGAAGATCTTGCTTCGCTACTGATATTTCCTTCTTTTCCCTCATCTTTGCCTCGTTTCTCTTTTGCTGTATTATATTAAGTGTAATATATTTTCACCGTGAAGCATTTTTGTGATGCCCATGGTGATTTAAAGCCTCTTCCCACACTAATGTGCATTGATCACATGCTGCTTTTGTTGTGTATGTTTTTGGCTTCAGTTTTGTATTAATTCCAGTGTGCGTAAATCTATTCCCCTTGTTGTGTTACAATTTGTATGTGTGATATGTCGTGTAGCTGCTTAATTTACTCCATTATCCATTGACTCCAAATCCATATGCAGGAATTTGTCTGTATTATATTGCTTTGACTTTAATAAATAATGACTACTTTCTTCCTACTAAAATGTGTTGGGACGATAAATTAAAGATAACGCATTATTCACTTGTGCCTGGTGCCAGATTGTACCTGCTGGTGTTTTTTTATGGCATGCTCCTCATAAATGTCATGTCATGTGAAGTGGAAAATCTGGAAGTCATTAGTAGGCGACTGGAAGCAGAAGAGGAGAAGAGTATTGGTTTCTGAAGAACCTACCTTTGATCCCCACTTGTGATTGAGAAAGCTGTGATGCTGGCTCATCCTCTCTGGAAGGTTTAAAGCCCAAAAAAATATCAACTGCTTTCAAGTGTTACAAAAAATGGTGAAGGATGCATCACAAGAAAAGTCTCCTAAAAGCCTCAATCTCTTTTTGAAGTCCTCTTACACTTGCCAGTTGGAGGACTGGAACAGTATCATATTTGTGAAAATTGATATGAACGCGTTGCATGAAGCCAAACCCAGCATTAGCCAAAATGTGTTGTCCCATGCTTATGCTCTTTGCAACATCATGTTTCCAATAAAAGCCTAAGAGGTCTTTCACATGGCTTGATTACATCGTTCCTGAGGTCACCGTCAGCCTCATTTTTGTAAAATTGCACATTTTTTGGTTGTGCTCAGCTGTACAGTACTGTCATCTATGCATTTCATCTATGCTCATAATACTGACACTTCAAATTGTTTCGAGTATTTCATAATCTAAATACATACTCTTGTGTAGTCAGAATCAAAAGGTCAAAGTGTCTTCTCATCTTCATAGACGTACATAGAGATATGAGGTTGCAATGGTCTGATGATGCAGGGCACACACCGTGCAAAAACAGCGAGATGTTTGTGCTTGGACTACAGTGCAGTAAGACACCAGTTTGCTTTCGTGGGTAAGTTTGTGCTATGGAGGGAGATCCTGAGAGGTTGCAAGGTGCTGAGTGGGCCTTACTGCCTGTGGGTGGATTTGTCGAGGCGGCACATAGTACGAATGCTTCTTCTTATCAGTATTCTTCTCCAGTTGTGTCACTCTCTCCGTTGTGCTTTAAGGCCATTGTGACAACCAGTAGCAGACCGTGTCAGGGGTATGAATCAGTGGAGAGAGCATGTCAGTCACATACTTGACACAGAGCAGCTCCTAGTCAGTATGTCACCATGAAACTTCATTCATTGCTGTGCAGCATCAAGCAATACATCTGTACACCAGTGATGAAATGCACAAACAAACACACAAAATTATGTTCATGTGTGCATCGCATTGCCTTTACCTAAGCAATTTTGAAATATAAGCAGTGAGGGTCCTTAAATTCACACTTTTAATTCCTCTCTAGCTGTTTCTGGCAGAAAGACTACTGTTTCACTCAGTCGTTTAGCAGTGACCTTTATTCAAAGTGACAGCAGCCTGAATGCATGCTTTAACACACAGACACACGCTCTCACCAGCTGCACATTAAACTCACCGTAGCAAATGAGCCACATGAAACAAAAGAGGGTGTAATTGGGTGTGCAACTGTCTTCAGCCAAATTAGTTTTTTTATACAGTATTTTCTGACTTTTCTAAGGTTTTTTTTTTACCAACCCATAAATGAATAAAACAGACATTATTGTAGATTAACTTCTCTACAGTTTATTCCAGTCGAACCTACATATAGTGAAAGTGCTCTGGATTCTCTTACAGGATGTTTTGAAATATGTTTTGTAACATGCACTTCAATCATCTCAATTACTGAGTAACATTAGTTGAGATCAACTAAAAGCTAACTGATGCACTGTTGATGTTGAATTGGTTTAATGTGCAGAATGTCCATTTTAAATGATAGTCATCATATTGGAAAATATTTTAATGCATATGCATGCATTGCATGTATTCATAAAAGGAGGGGTCGTGTGGGGCCAATGAAGATTTTGAAAAAATGAACATTTTGTAATTGGATGATGGTGAAAATGCTGAAATCTGGTGGTTTGTCGCCACCCAGTGTACAAAATTAAGTAATTCCCTTCCCTGTATGCAGTTTACTTGAAATGCTGATTTTTAAAAGTGCTGGACCGTTTTTTTTTTATTTAATGAGAACTGCGTTTAATGAAAACAAGAGCAAGTAAAACATGTATAATGTGTTTTTAGTATTAAAAATATGTAGTCTTTTGAACGCTTACATTTATAAATAAAAATAGATGCGTCCATCTTCAGCATCTGCTAGAATCTTTTTTTTTCAGGGAGGAATTGCCAATGTTGGTTATACTGGATTCATCTTTAATGCAAATAGTTTATTGGCAAAGGGTTATTTCCATGATTTGTGTTATTCATTCTCAAACTGCAAATTGCATTTCCCAAAATGAAAATAATACTCACTGTGCATATTTTCATAATGCATCAGCATCTTAATAATAATGCTTATTATGAAGGTTACAGGTTTGACCTTAAAAAAACACAATTAAAAGGAGCAAAGATCAGTAGGATTGTGAACTGGTTAAAAGGTTGATGAATTGTGTAACAGCGCCTACACAACACGAGGTGGCACCACCATCCTGTCCAAGCCAAACAATCCAAGTCACATATTCAATAACTTCAAAATACACTGAAAAAAACAAAAAAACAAAATCATAACCATTTCCAAATTTTATTCCGAGATTAACATCTCCTATCTGACAGAACAGGAAGTTTTCCAAATAGTTTTCTTTTTGGAGGAAAAAAACATCCCTATTTACATTCTTCAACATAATGAATTATCACATATTTCTCAAGTTTTAAAAAAAAGAACACAAAATGATATTACATCATTCATCAACTGGCCTTATTATAAAAGTGTGGCTTTTGGTCTAAAAGAGAGATAGCACTTCTCCCCAGCTGTGACCTTGCCCTGAAATGTGCCAGCCTTTTAATGGCTCATTTGCCACCTCCCAGTGAGAACAGGTTCGTTAGCTTATTAGTATATGCCACTAAAACAGTGTCAGAGTGATGGAACCATCAGTGACCTTGTTAGCACTCGGCAGCAGTGTCATCGCCTAGGGTGATGACAGAAGCCACTCTAGACCTGAAAGGGTCACGTGTGATTTTCCGCCAACTGACCAATCAGCACACAGCAGTAATTCACTGCCTAACCTGAGCCTGTAGATATATGGGCGCTGACCACCATGACCATGGCAAAAGTTGCTAACCTGGCGATCTGGGTTCCAGGGAACAGGTTCATTTAGCTTCTATGCCCATGGCGTGTTGCGGCCATGGCCTTTGATCTTCTGTGTGGTGTATTCACCCATCAACAGCAGGGTGTCGGCTCAGTTTAACTGGTGGAGCGCCTGGAGCAGCTCTGGCACGGTGCAGAGCGTGCACGTCGACAGGTAGCTGAAGACATGCTCAAATCCCTGCAGTCCCGACGTCACCTCGCCGGGCACGCCCAGGCACCGCGCCACCTGCTTGTAGTTGTGAATCCCGGGAAGCACGGGGTCCAGCCTCCAGTGACGGGGGCAGATCAGCAAGAAGGACTCCTGGAAGAGAGCAAAAGAAAGCATGTAGCAGAGACAGCTTCTCATGGACAAAATCTCTCCGACGACAAGGAATCAAGAGTACTGGAAACGTGTGAGTTGTGTGTGTGTGTGTGTGTGTGTGTGTGTGTCTTTCAGCGAACATTCCACAAACACAACCCATCAAATTAACACGGCCAAACAAGCAATCAAACAGAACTATTGTTCAACTGACAGGTCCTCAGGGCCAAGAAGAAAAACCATTTAATTATTTGCAGAAGCAAAAGCAAACATGAGTTGGAAATACAAGGAAAAAGGGTGAAGAATGTCTCTTCTTAGAGGTTTAGAAGCTTAGAAGTTTCCCACTAGTCTCAGTGGTAATCAAGCATGTTGTTTCCAAAATATGCACAAACGATTATTATCTAATGAAATTAAAATATTAATATCAATTAATGTCATAATTCACAAAAATGTTTGAATTGAATTGATTCCAGAGTGAAATGTCTGCACAAAAGCAGGAACGTCTGAAACTTTCAAAAGAAAAAGCATATTTCCAAAAATATATACTTTTTTCTCAAGTATGTGACTGACATACTTTTCAACAACCAAGATAATCTGGCGTTTGGGGTTAGGTGGGCCCAAGCGTAGATCGACTCCATGTGCTGCCCAAGGATCTGCCCCCCTTTTGTCTTCTGATTTAGGTGTCTTATAATTTGTCCCTGGTCATTTAATTATTTTTTAAAATCACTCTCTGACGCCATGACAACTGTACTCGAGTTCTCATTCTTCAACTTCCTTCCTTACAGCCACTGCCACGGTGGATGGAAATCGATCTCCCTGCAGAGCAGTACCCACAATTTACCACACTTGCAGGAATCGTATGTCAAGCATTTTCCCTTAAATTTAATTAATTCATCAGCAAATGACATGAAGCCCATTAAAATGAGTCTGTTATGTGGTCGGGCCACGGGCGAGGTTTCCTGTTGTAATTTCATGCATAGCTCAATTATTGCTACTTAATAAAGCTTTTGAATGGGGTTAACAAATCTGTGCAGAATGCAGAGTTGTGTCACTTTTTATGCAGAACCTGTATCAGGCAACGCAGAAAAATGTAGAAACGTATTACAATATGTCAGGGGCTTCAGCCATGTGAGAAGGTTAAAGATGTGTCACTGTACCATCGCTTTCTTTTTCATAAAGAATTATGAGAGTGGAGCTTTTTTACATGAACACCAGAGTTAGGCTTAGCCATAAATGATGTTACATAAATGTAGTTATGTATTTATAATTAGAAAAAAAGTGTGTGTTTACCTTGCATTAATTTACAACTGCTCTTCAGAAGACCAGTGGCATCATCCATCTGCAAGCAGTAAAAAAAAAAGAAAGAAAGAAAGAAATGAACGTGTTACGACTAAAAGCAGTTCTGTGCCAAACCAAGTCCTGGTTTTCAGGCTGAGTGTAAAGAGAGGAGTGGAGCTGGCGGTCTGGCTTTTTCGAGCGATCATTCCAGCTCTGACAGGCAGATGATGGGTAAAGACAACTTACGTCCAACCGCCAATCAGACTTCAATCTCCCCCAGCCGTTCCACGGCCATCAAGAGCCATTACACTTACATCGAAAACGTGAAGAGTGTGTGTGTGGGTGTGTGAATTTAAAATGGCCTTTTTTATACGGGTTGTAAAAGTGTATGTCGGAAGTTATCAAAGTTAGCAATCTGTGACTCAACCAATGTTTTTCACTTTTATGCAGTTCTTTTTTTATTCTACGGCGAGTAGAACGCATTTTAAGTCCTCTGAAGACCACAATCATTTTCAGACCACACATTCCACAAGATTATTATCGCACTTCTGGGGTAAAGCTGACCTCTGAGCGAATACAGGTACTGTGAGGTGTGAGTGTCTGTCTATCTGTCGTAAAGTTATTCTGTCCACGTCATTAACAAAGGGCTCATTACCACAGCGAAGTGATGGTGACAGCCAGGGACACGGCCCCAGCTGCAGCTGCTCTCCACCCCTCTGCCTCTCTCCCATTCCATCTCTCCCGTCCTGGCGCAGACTTGGAGCTCTGAGCTGCTCTCGGGCTGGGGAGAGGAGTAGAGGTCCGAGCAATCGTGGAAGTCCAGCTCGGTGCACTCTACTGGAGCGTGGTGCCACAGGGGACCCGACCCATCTGAAGCACAGTGGAGCCCCTCGCTGCAAGGCACGGTGGCACTGGTCTCACTGTCAGTTGTGGGCAGTCCAGTGGAATGCTGGGATACAAACCCAGATGAACAGTCGCTGCAGACAGAGCAACGCGGGGGTCCTGATACACCGACCTGAGAGTCTGAAGCTGCTGCTGTGAAGACTGGGAGGCCACAACGTAGATCACCTGGTTTCTCACCTGGAAGAGGTTAAAAATTATGTCATTACTGTACTATAAATACCATAATTCTCCAAGTAATTAACAAATTAATGAAATAATGTTACTAGGTGTAATAGAGCTGTAATTCTTGGCCCGGGTCAGGTCGGGTCGGGTCAAGCTCATGCGGTCAGCAACCATGAGCTTAAGGTCTATTCACTGCTTTTAAATTTATTTCGGTGGTTGGTGAAAGTGTTTCGCATGCGATAATTCCTCAAGTCGGCCAAATCGCAGCTTGGTTTTGGGTCGTGCATCGTACAGTGTACATGATGTACGATCACCGAGTCACCCCTCCCCGTTTGGAATTTGTCACTCAATTTGTCACTCAGGTTTTGTCCTCACTGCACATGTGCGAGCACAGAACTGAAGTTCTCACCTACTTATAATGACTGGAACAACAGGGAGAAAAGTGATTTATAGTGGTAAATCAAATGAGTTTTTGTGACTAGATTTATTTACATTTTGATTATCCATATAAAGAGATTAATTACAGATTGAGTGAAAATGTATTACTTGTAGGTCACATGACCTCACCACAGATGCTAATCTCGACACATGAAGACAATTTAATTTGAAGACCACATTTCTAAGAATCACAAGTCTGAGCACATCAAGAAAAACAAAGATGGTTGGATGTTTGAGTTATCAACTCCCACTGCCGTACCTGAGACCTTCTCCTTCACCCCCTGGGTTACAGTGAACTGTGTTTCCGTGGATACAGATGGGTCCTCTGTGTCATAGTGACTGTTGCTCTGTGGCGTAAGGCACCCTGGAACACAGAGTTTGCAGCAGTGATTATGTATGCCCTTCACACAAGCATACACACTATGACTGCAGACACAAAAACATATGCACCAACATATTATGGTGTAACAGGGTAGTGTCCAGGAATAATTGCTGAGAAATATTAGGCCAAAATCCAAGAAATAAAGAGTGCAAAGGCCATTGTTAATGGCTTGTGGCAACTGTCCAGCATAAAATGAAAATGAAAATGGAGCTGAGTGGATGGACGCTAAATAGGCAATGTGCAAATGCAGCAATGCAGGAAAACATGAATAAACCAGATATGGGTTGGTTATATAACTGCAAAAAAAACATTTTAGAATTGGTGAGGTTATCAGTCTTACTTTCCCAATTAACCGCAAAGCACTCTGTCCTCTTACAGAATATCTAAGCACTTTATTCCATATGGGAAGCAGTAAATTTCACCACTGGGGATTTTTCTTCGATTTTTACTTAAGCTGCTCGCTTTATTACGTGAGTATTTTGTGTCATGATTTAATGCGCTTGGGGCCAGACAGGCTTATTTATGCTAAAAAACCATTAACACGGCAGTTAATGTAGTGTGGCGTATTCTAGAGACGAGAGTGTGTGTGGGCCATATTTTCCTGGTGCAATTTAAAATGTAGAGAATGGGGAGCAATCGGTAATATTTCGACAAGCACGTCTTCTGAATTTACAGCCACTCACCCTGCTCTTTTCGTTTTTGTGCAATATTCCTGGCACTTCCAGAAGAAAATGTTTTGATTCAAAAAAATCTTAAAGGGAGGAGCCCATAGGGATTACTGACGTGCAAGTGTAGCACAGCATCCATCTCCTGCCTTTCTCTTCCATTTCCCTGTGTTCACTACCCTCCTAATATGGCAAGGCTGCTATCACCACCTCAGGACCACGCCCACTACCACACCAAACATAAAGGGACAAGCAATGATTGTAGTCCTGATTTAGCACCAGTAACAAGGTTGTACATGGACTGGCATGCTGGAATTTAAAACCCTTAATTTCCCACACACAGGACAGCCCAGCTCTTCAACCGGATCTGCTGAGCTCACCTGCACTGATCAGCACTAACACAGGATCAGCAGCCCCATTTGGCATTCCATCTCACAGTGATGCACCCTGTTTTTTTTTTTTGGGTACCCCCCCCAGCTTACATCACTTCACAATTCCACCTGGTGGTGTGAAATTAAAGTGCCTAATGTGATCCCGTGAGTGTGGATGTGGGTGCGTACCTTTAAACAGCTTTCTGACCGACGAACGTCTAAGGTATATGAACATAGACACAAACAGCAGGATCACCACTGTAACACAGACAGAGGTGGTGGCTTCTGGCTCCCAGACCTGTTCCACAGCAATCGTTTTACCACCTGCAACAGGCAAGATGGTGGAACATGGTGCTGAGCCACACACATAACGCGGCAAGCCAATTAGTGAGATGACACCACAACATGCCTTCAAAGGGTGTGTCTGTACATGCTTTTATGGGACTCAAGTGTTCGCATGTCATTGGGGGAACGAGACACTTACGGCTGCACTGTAATTCACTGAATGTGCTGGGTCCACATGTCATGCACTCCACGTCTTCGCCCCCGTCCAGTCGCCTCTTGCTGTAAAATCTGTTGGCAAACAGCACATCATGGGAAATAGTCCAATAATTCTGCATGACATCTCCCACATAGCGTACTGTACACCGGCTAAGTGAACAACTTAGCGCGTTGTGCACCCGCTGGTATCCGCAAAGCAGAAAAAAATGTACATTTTTATATTTAAATTGGCAGACGTGAAAAACATTTTTTTTTTCCCACTGCACTCCGAAGTCCATTAAAAATGTTTGAGTTTTATTTTTTTTTTAGGCCTTAACACAGTAATGTTCCATTTGTCTCTGTGCGAAAAATCGGACGGATTTTAAAGGTTACTAAAGGTTACTGCGCCCTGCCTTCCTGCCGGTGCCAACATCAGCAACCACTTCTTGGCTGGTTGTGCTAATGAAGGTGGTAATTTGCTAATGTGCAGAAAATCATTTGTCTCAGAACTAGCACCACAGACAGCTCCACTTTATTATGACTTAAATACATGTCACTAAAGCCTTAATGAACTACACTGAACTGGATAAAGGTCCGGCTAAGGTTTAAATGCTTTTTAATGCAAAAACATTTCAATTCACATTAATAGTGGACATCTTTATTGCACGGCCTTAGAAAAGTTGCTACTAGGGCTGCAACAACGAATCGATTAAATCAATAAAAATCTATTACTAAAACAGTTGGCAACAAATTTCCTAATCGATTCGTTGTGTCGCGCGACGCGGAGACGTTTGATTATTAAAAAAAAAACTTTATTTGAGCGCGGAGCGGAGTGAACACACTCGGTCTCTCTTGCGCACAGATGCTAGCAGAGTTTGGCGCCTCATAGACAGCGCAGAGCAAAATTAAAAAAAAAAAACGAGCGGAGGCAGAGGACAGATACATGGCGGAAGTAGAGAAATCTGCGCGAAAATATGCAAAAGCGACATGGCACGGCACGGGACCACGGCAATGATCCAGCACCTGAAACGCGTGTTTGATGAGGAGGAAGGGAGTTCAGCAGCAGGGTAAGTCTCTACAGAATCCTACTTTAGTTCCGTTTTGAAGTGAGGAACGTAATGTCCCTGGTGTTGGAGTTTATCTCACCGTGGAGGAGAACTAGACGGGGACTTACAGCGCCACCTACAGGTGTGGATGGGGGATGAAACAACGTTCGGACTGTTCTCTGTGTCTCCGCATGGACGATGGAGGGTGGTGTAGCCTAGTGGGTAACACACTCGCCTATGAACCAGATCAAATCCCACTTACTACCATTGTGTCCCTGAGCAAGACACTTAACCCTAAGTTGCTCCAGGGGGGGGCTGTCCCTGTAACTACTGATTGTAAGTCGCTCTGGATAAGGGCGTCTTATAAATGCTGTAAATGTAAATGTTTACCCGTAATCCAGCTTGACAAGCATGACAAGTTAGCGTTAGCGCGTTAATAACAGTAGTAAAGCAGGGTGCTATAGTTACTTTGCATTAAAAGACTAAAGACATGTTTTTATTCACTAGCCTTTTTTGGACCATTAATTTTTCAATCTGTTGTAATGTACTCTGCAAAAAAAGTAATTTTGTCCAGTACAAATATCTAAAAAATCTTAAATCAAGATTACTAAACAAGAAAAATGGCATGAGAAAATTAACTGATGCTTAAAACTTCTGTTTGAGATTATATCTCATTAAGATTAGTTTTCATACCCCATTGGCAGATAATTTTGCTTGTTTTAAGCAAACAATCACTTAATTTTGAGATGATTTTTCAGAAAACATGACAATTTCTTATGCTATTTCAAGTGTTTAGTAAATGTATCTTAATTTAAGATTTTTTTAGATATTTGGACTGAAAACAGGACAAAACTACTAAGTTAGAAAAGCATTTTTTGCTGTATGTGTGTGTGTCAGTGTGAGAGTTTGTGAGTGTGTGCATCTGCAGTGTAGTGTAGAGAACAAGTTCCTAATTAAATTAAATTTTCTGATTTGTATTGTTCTTTATTTTTTTAATAAATTATTTATTATAAAATATTAATGAATGCTTTTCTTGTTTTTTGTTTTTTATCGACAGATTAATCGATTATTAAAATAATCGTTAGTTGCAGCCCTAGTTGCTACATGTTCTACATGTGAGTAAACTAAAAAACAAAGGATGGATTTCGATTTGAGGTCCGGCTGTGTTCTACAGCCTGAACCTGCCGAACAAGGTGACAATTCTAAGGCAGGAACAATGTAGATCTGCATTTCACCCAACCTGACCGAAAAACCACAGGGACCACATGCAAGAAAATCCAGTCGTGAGTTTACACGCAGGATCACGGCAACACTTTCGTGCAGGAACAATGTAGATCTGCATTTCACCCAACCTGACCGAAAAACCACAGGGACCACATGCAAGAAAATCCAGTCGTGAGTTTACACGCAGGATCACGGCAACACTTTCGTGCAGGAACAATGTAGATCTGCATTTCACCCAACCTGAATGAAAAACCACAGGGACCACATGCAAGAAAATCCAGTCTTGAGGTTACATGCAGGGTCACGGCAATGTTTGCGATGCTCAACGTTAGAAGAATTGTGGCACCAGGGCCAACGTGGGACCCCCCCAGTTCACCTTGGCCTGCGTGTCCAGAGCTCCCTCTCAGTCTAATTCCAGTTCCTTGCATTGAAACCTGTCTGACAATAAAAAGGAGAGATTAAAAAGTACTGGCACCTACCCCGGCAAACACTCTCCACACAGCGCGTCTCGGCTGGGCGTGCAGGCGGACACTTCCCTCCGGTTCACGCGACGGCACACCCGGCACAGCCGGCAGCCGTGTGACCCCCAGTCCTCCTTAAACCAGCGGGCGCTGCAGGGGACGCATGACGCCGCGGAGCCGCTTCCATACCCGCAGTCCTGTTGGAAGTTATTTCAGGTCACGAGCTCTGCCACAGTCACTTCCTCCTCTGTACATTCGTTCAGAGCTCATCACTTGGCTACTTATCAGAACTCCACTTAACCTTCCATTGTCTATTGTCTATCTGTCCTCCCTTATGGGGTTCACGTCTTTCCTGCGGCCCATATTTACATCCACTCATCTACTCCTCGCTCACATCTTCCTGGAAGCTGAGAGGCCTGAATGTGCGTGGCCAGCGGCAGCCGCCACTAATGGAGCTCATTCTGGAGATCATCTCACCTGCTGGAGCCTCTGCATTGTCAGCAATATGCTTGCACGTTCTGGGGCGGGCAAAAATCCTTGCGTACCAGACGGCCACAAAATCACAGGTTCAAGCCCCACTTATTACCATTGTGTCCCCAATCAAGACATTTACGTCTGAGTGTCTTCCAGGGGAGTGTCCCTTTAATTACTGGTTGTAAGTCGCTCTGGATAAGGCCGTCTGCTAAATGCCATTAATGTGCTTTACACTGCATATAGTGCAGAAAAGGCATGGTGGGAGAACAAACAGGTACCTGTGAGAGTTCCTGTCCTGGTGGACAACGAGGACAGGCGTGACAAGTCCCATCGAAGTAAAACTGACTCTCTGAACACTCCATGCTGTCCACCCAACACCGGCAGACTTTCACTGTTTATTGCAGGCAAGTGATTTAATGGCTCACTTGGTGAAGCATGTATTTGCTGTCCCTTTTACAATGCACAAGAGAGAAGAATGTATGAATCAAAAAGCCATGCGCCCTCTTCCGCTGGTGTTCTTCTAACCACACCACATGTGCTTCGCATCTGAGAAGAACAAAGAGGAGCAAATCAATGCGAATAACAGAACAATAAGCCACAGCTTCTCTGTCACACTTCATAAAAGGGCTCCTGATTTATCCAAATCCATGGGTTGAAATATCTATGTATATCATATCATTAAGATATAAGATAAGATAAGATGACCCTTTATTAGTCCCACGAGGAAATTTACATTGTCATTGCAGAAAGTGGACAATATACACACACACACACACACACACACACAAATAAGCAATGGACAGAGAATACATCAGATGCCATTAACAAATGTACGGATTATGCAGTGGGAGCAGGAAGATGGTAATATTTCAGTGGAAATGCTCTGCAGAAGCCACACGCCGATGTTCCCCGGGCGCGGGTCACCGCGGTCGCGCGCGCGCGCGCCCCCGGACCGTATCCGCCGCCGCATGATTAATAAACCGCAATAAGGTCCATAATAAACGAGCCTCGGCCCGCACCCTCCCTACATTCCGCAGCGTCGAGGCACCCGAACGGAGAACAGTGGAAGCCGTACCTTCATCCGCTGGACGTCGCTTTGTCTAATTTCATTATTATTGTTATTGATATTATTAATTTTTTTTTTTTTTAAAGAGCCAGAGAAAAACAAAAGTTTTTTTTTTGCTTGAGTTGCGTCTCGGGTGGCGGGAGCGCGGTGCGTCGTGCCGCGCCGGCGACGAGTCTCACGGCGCGGGCATGTCCCGGCATGTCTCAGGCGACCCCGCCGAGCCCCCGGCGTGCGACAAGGGCGCGACGCGACGCGACCTAACGTGTCGTTTTAATTCGGGAGGTTTAGAAGAAGAACAATCTGACGAGCTCAAAAACTTTTTTTTGTGCGATACTTAACGAAAAAAAAAATTTTTATAAGTGACAATTTAAATCTCGTGCCTTCCTTCCAGGATTGTCGCACTCTAATATGTCTGATTTCAAGGTAACTTTTCTAGTAAAAAAAAAAACTATAAAAGATAAAAAAATATATATATATTTCTAGGTACATTTTGAAATGAAATTGTGGGAACATGCGAGTTCTCCTACAAGTCGTTAACTTGTTCCAACTTGTTCCGGTGAGAATAAAACAATGCCAACCATTTTTGGTTTTAGGCGAGTTGGTTGAATCAGTTGCATTAATTTTTGCAACCGTAATGTCATGCAATCCTATAGCAACTGGTTTTGTGCAGGTCCTGTGCAAATAGTGAGGTTGAAATTAGATGCATGTAGGTGATATTTCAATTTTACAAAAGGACCAGCAGACTGAGCAAGGTACCGTCCCCATGCACTGGCTGCCCACTGCCCAATGGTTAAATGCAGAGGACACATTTCATTGTGTGCTCTGTGCTTGCTGTGCTTCACTATTACAATCACTTCGCTAAAACTGATTTAAGCGTGTTTTTGTGTCTTTTGGGCAGTGAAAAATCAAATTGATTAGAAAAATCAAATCATTAGAAGAGCCCTATCAGACCCTGGTCCTTCAAAAGGACATCTGAGGCTGGATTTGAGTAACGGGCCTAATTTGCAATGCCAAAGCCAATGTGACCAGCGGACCAGCTACATGGGCCGAGGGCTTACTGCCTCTGGAGCGCTCAACATCTTCAGCCTGTTTTCGGTTTAGTGGCCTTCAGCACAGACTGGCACATGTGTGTCCATCTGAGTCATCCGTGGTCAGCAGTGTGGTTTAGCATACACGATTACAATTTTATTGTCATTCTTGCTTCCTTTGAAGAATCTGCAGTGCACGGCAAAAGTTGAAAATCAGATCCAGTGGGGTGTCCATGTGCAACAAATCTTACCAGTTAGGCGCTGGACTGTTACTGCATTTAAAAGCGTAAGTGCATTTGTGTTTAAATGACTAATGTATGAAATATGACGCCTTTTCCAACTGAAGCTCACAGGTTTACAGGTTTTATTCTTACAAAAATAAGTCCACTTTCTACTGTAATAGTGGCTGCATTATTTAATTTAATTCATTTGCCATCAGGACACAATTTCTAAAGAATGGTGTTTTTAACAAATGCAGCATAGGAAATTATGCAAATGCAATGTTTTTGCAGCAGTTTGTTTTGCTGTGCAATGCTGGTATGCATCACGAATAACTGAAAGCTTTGGAATTAAGTCACAGAGAGCAGACTTATTCTCCAGTCCAGTCGATATCAGATGACCTGATGACCTGCCTACTGCGTCTTCTTGGCATGGCTGGCAGCGTGTGTAGTCTGGGCAGATCACTAAGCCTTCATGCCATAATCTCCTGCCGTAGACTCATCTTTGTGTGAAACTTCTGTGAGAAACTGTGATGTCTGAGCTCCTTTGGGCGTGTCTTTTAGTGTCGACATTTTAATCAGACAACATTGAAAGGAACAGAGATCTCTGACATTCTGAAGAGTCACTGCAAATGTCATCATGTGCATTTTATGGAACGGTAGTGAACTGAGCCTTTAGCGACGTGCTGCTTGCAGTACACAAAGTCTCAGCTGCTTCATGGGATAGAATTACAACTCTGATTCCCTCATGTAAACCCTGTCCTGTGTATGTGGGAATTCATTTCTACCTCTCCATTTGTTTCCTTTTATTCTCAAATCCGATGTTTTCATTTTGGCCGAGTGAATCATTTTCCTTTTCGAGGAGGCAACATTCCTTTAAACTTGCTTCTAAATCTCAGTAAATTATAAAATGACTGAAGTCAGTTTCATGATTCACATGGGCACATAACACAATATAATCATCATGATCCTGTTATAGTCTCCAATTATAATTAACACCCCCATCTGAAGGGTGCTGTAGAGACATGACTCAAACAGCCATGACTACACATTCTCAGTTGTTAAGGCTGATTCCTAGGCCGTGCTTTCACTACATTTCAGGGAGATTCATTAACATTCCTTTCTTATTCATTTACTAAAACTGCTCAGATTTATGTAACTTTATGTTGGCAAACACGTTCCTGGCACGAAAATGCTTGCGCCTGTTGTGGCATTAAAATATAACCCTGGTCTTGGTGGGCCGGGGTTCTTCTCAGAGAGAGAAAGTTCTCGGAGGTGCACCCAGCCAGTATTTCACCCACTGTTTTGTGGCAATGGAGTCCCATAGGGAACAGTTGCTCCGAAGGCCATGAGCGGGTGCCAAAGGCAGCCTGGCCAGTTCAGAAATACCACAGATAAGGCAGACTGAAACATTTAACACCTGCAGGACAAAACACACATGCACAGATATCCCCTAAACACACACACACACACGTGCAGTTAGCAGTGTTCTCTCCCTTTGGACGTAGATTAATCATAATCCAATCCAACATGACAGTCATTGTAACTGATTAAGGGACAACAATAAAGTGCATTAGGAAGGCTTATAACTATTTATAGCCTTCTCCCTCATCCTACTACCTGCCCTGACCATGAAAATGTTGTCCAGTACCTCTAATCATAAAGCCGAATTTAAATGCATTTGCCCAAAATGTGCATTTAAACTTTTTGGGGCACAAAGTAAGAATATGCACAAAAAAGAGGGAAAAAATGGTCTTGTTGTTCATTTAACTCTTATATTTTCAATGACATAAAGTGTCCTAGCAGGGCAGAAAGCCACCACAAGCACAGAATCTGCTTTGCATGAAAGTTTCCTGCATTTGTCAGTTTTTGTTGTTGCTGGTGAATAGATTCTGGCGTCATGTTGGTGTCTAAAATTTTCATGTCAGCCTCACTTTATGGCCCAGACTCCATATTGACTCCAATTCACTCTCGTTTTTAGGTACAAGTGCTTCATTTACCTCTTCGCCAATGAATGCAACACTGCATGAAATTCATCATGTGAAGTGCCAAACACAGATTCCTGCTGTCTTCACCTCCTCGGTTTACCGCTGTGGTCGCCGTATAATCTGTGAAGGTGGTAGTGTAATACAAATTGCTGTCTTGAAACTTCTTGATCATTTGTTTTTTCTGACCAATGCGTTGACATTCCAGATGTTGTCGACAACCTTTGACAAGAGCAGAAACCTGGAGTCAAGTTGAACTGGAACCAAGCGGTGGAAAACAGACATTAATCACTGCTTCCTGTCTCTCGTTTAGCTTTATTTAAATTAGTTTTCCCAAAGAAACTTCTGGAAAAGGTTCCCAACAAGCAAGCTGTGGCTGAACTTCTACACGTGTTTTCATATACAAGGTGATTTAAAGTGATATAAAGTGCAGAATACAGAGGATGCATTTAAAAAGGAACATTTAAAGAGAGACTAAAATCCCTCTGGGCTCATGGAAGAGTAATAACTGGGTAATTATCTTGTGACAACTCGTGACCCCTTCAGAAACAACGCATTGGGTAATGGCCCTGGCATCTCATCCTTGATGAATTAACTCCCTCTGTGTATTTCCTACTTCTTGTTTTCTCAGTGACAGCAAACAGGGGCGGCCCCTGCAAGCCGCTGTGAGCCAGCGGTCATAAAAATGCGAGATTTAGCGCCGTCCGGCGTTTGCTGCGACTCCGTCTAAGTGCTTTTAATCACTCACTGGCACACGGGGCACTTTAAGCAGCAGGGGAGCATCAGGGGAAATCTGCACCTCCAGCCACGGCAAAAAGGCCGAAGCCACGTGCTGTAGTGCACGGTCAAATGTGTCACCATAGAAACCTGTAAATGTGTGAGAGTGTCCGTGCTTGCTTCAGAGTTTGCTCAAGAGGTCAAAAGTGTACCTGGTGTGTATCAGGTCTGTGTAATTGTATGTGTCTGTCTGTGTGTGGGTTCATATGGACCGATTACAAAACTTCAACACAATCTGACCACATCACTAGCATTGGATGTGGTGGACGGGGGTCTTGGGGGGGTTAATACCTACTCTGAGCACAAGTTACAGGACATGTATGACTGGGTTAAACTTTGATTTACTTATTGTATTCATCACCGCAATGCTGTAAATTAACACAGAGTAGCTGCAGCCAACAGCGGCTCTTGTTAGTCTAGACGATGAGAAAGAGCTCAGCTTGTCGCTACTGTAAATATAGCATTTGTTTTTCCATGATATAAAATGCAGCGTATCAGATGAATCACTTTTGAGGTGCTCTGTCCATGTTTTTCCAGGCTTAGGTTTTTAATAAGTCTCCTCAGCCTTGGTGAAAAATGGCAAATTTTACCTCCAGAGGTCATTCCAAAGCCATTTCATCTCCATCCAGGCCTCTGCGAGTTGGCCTTAGTGCCTGAGGGCATTCCTTTAAGGAAGTGCACTCCCCCTAACCAGCGCAGACCCATGAATCTATCAGTGCGAGAGGGAGAGCGGAGAGGGGGTGGAGGGAGAGAGCATTTACAGGGACTTCACTGACAGATGTTAGCAGGCTTGGCAATAGCAGCACATAGTTGCAAAATGACCGAAAAAAAAAAAAAAAAAAAAACAGGTTCTGAATGAAGCGCGGCGGTTTGTGTCACTGTGAAGAGAGGCGAGAGAAGGGTCTCCTGCGGCACAGACACTCACATCAGCATTTATTAACGTCACCCAAATGAAGCTGTGGTCCGGGCTGCTGTTCTGTGTGTGTGTGTGTGTGTGTGTGTAATGATCTAATTCAGTGCTGCATATCCCCAGTATCACTGACAGCATAATAGGCTGCAAATCACCCGTAAAGAATTGCTCTTTTAACTCTCGGTCATAGATGGAAAAAACATTTACTACGCTGCTCTGTTTGTAACCTTGAATTATAAAAAAAAAGGGGGGGGGTCAGCCTAATGCTTCAGCCTTGGCATTTTTACTCCTTTTTTTTTTCCGTTCTCCTCCACGTCTCCCACACATTCACTCCTTTCCCTTCAACCTGCTGGTTCATCTCTGCTTTCCCTCTATCTTGCACTCGCTCCGCCTTTTCAAGCTGCACAATGAAATTTAAGCGATGCACAAAGCAGCTAGACGCTCGTAGAGGGATGTTGCATGGCCTCGGCCAACTGTGTTGCATTCTGGGATGGATGCTGATGCCCAATTTTATGCTTCATGGTTAAAAGAAAAAAAAAACCCAAAACCAAAAAAAAATTGCCGCTAGGCCCTGCTTCTCGTGCCTCATGGCAGGCCGCTCGCGAGCCGCATGCCAAACAGTCGCCGCTACCCGCGCTACCGGCAGTCCGATGGGCCGGCGCTCCGCTTTCAGGTGTACCGACGGCGACAGCCAAAACCGGAATCTCTCCTATGTCACCGCGCTTCAGAACACAATGCGCGCCTTTCACAACAGGCGGACGCGTTTAGAAGCCCCGGCGGCAGCAGCTGAGCCTAATGGACTGGCATCAAAGGCTCTGAACATGCGCCATCAATCAGGCCATCCAGTGGTGCTCCAAACGGCGCTGCCTTTCACTGGCGCGTCCGCCGATTGTTATGATTTTTACAGATGAGGAACAGAGACAGAAGAGTAATAGCATTCAGCGAAAAAGGGGGGACTTTAACCGAATGAACATTTTCCCGGGAGGGTTCTTGCGTTCTGGTTGCAAGTTGTCGTGTCCGGTGTTTGCGTGGTAAGGGCCGATGGCAGAATGTGATGCGCGTGAATTGTGACCCATTTAGGTCCAAAAGGAGACTTTTTCTGTCGTCCTTCAAACCAAGGGCCACCTGGGTATTAAATCTCTCCTGGGTGTTTATATTTGGAGTGCTGCAAAGCACCATGGGCCGAACTGTGTTTCCTGTGCGGCGGAGTTAGAGAGGGAAATGCGGATTGCCCATATGGTTTGTGGCGTTCTGGTGGCAACAGACTTTGGTCGTGCAAATATTTACGGGCAAATTGTGCAGCACCTCTGGCCGAATGTGTCCAAAACAAACAAAGAGATTTCTTCCTTGTGTCTGCACGCTCCTCACACGCAAAAGCCCACACTAATGAAGGCTTCTGAGCTGATTTAAGATCGAAAACCAGCGGGATTTCTCCTGGCAGACTCTGCCCGTTGCATGTTGCTGTTAAGATATTGGGTTTTAACAGTGATACTGCTACTCCAATATGGCAAAAAAAAAAAAAAAAAAAATTTAATTTAAAATGCATTGTTTTGTGACTGTGCCCTGCTGTATTAAAACATCGAAAACTGTATATGCAATATTGACCTTCTAATGAAAATGATCTGTTTACTCTGCACTTATTCAGACTAAGAGTTTAAGGGTCCCTGCAGAATTTATGGGCAAAATAAAGCAAATACATTAATGAGAAATTCTGTTTTCAATGGACTCCACCGAGCCCCATACAAGATTTTAAGAGCATCCCCTGGTCCTGTAGGAAAACTAATAACTGTCAGGGAATTGGAAGGAAATGAGAAATAGCTCTCCCTTTTTTGTCAAATTACCTGTGCGATTGAGAGACTGCTGTCAGGAGCAGTCAGTCTCTCTCAGCGGCAGCAGGAATGCATGTTACCTGGCAACAGGTCCCCGATAGATGGTGTACCCCCATCTCAATGCCTAATGGAGGGCACGCATGAGACAATGTGAGTCTCATGTGTGTGCATGTAATATATATTGAAATATATCATTGGAATTTCATTTAATACAAGTGCAGATATGCAAACTTGTCCCTACTTGTCCTGGGTTATGCTTTAACGTCAAATAAATGTACAGTATTTGGGGTTTTACGGGTCTATTTCATTACATTTTATGATAGTTGATATTTACTGTATTTAAAATGGTCAATAAAAATTGCCCTTGGTGTGTGTGCGTAATGTGTGTGAGGAGTTAGTATCTTGTCTTGCATCTAAAGATTTCTGGGATGGTCCTCAGGTTCCACGTAATCCTGACCTGACTTTGTAAAAACAAACCTTATAAGATTTATATTTTAGGAACATAGAACATTTACAACATTTCCTCAATTTTCTATTGCCCATGCACACAGGACAATCACATGAGGGCGTAAGTCACACCCACGACAGCATCAGCATGTCCCCCTGTCTCTCTGGACGTGACTGACTGTGAACTATTCAACCACAGCTGCTACTGAGAACTAAAGTTCCTTCAAAATGAGTGCAGCACCCCATACCCTTACCGTACCTCCCACAGCTTCCCTTCAAGGACACGGTCATGTGCCAGTTCAAGAAACACGTAGAACGGTTTGGCGAGCTCTCATCTCCACTTCATTATCTGCTGGGCTAAGAGCCGCCACATTGTTCCTCTTCAGTCACGGGGGTTTACTGTTGAATGACGTCTCCTTGTCTGTAGCCTTAAAAATTACAGCAGGCCTCCAATCTGGCTCTATGAAGACTGCAACTCAAGTGAGAAACCACAACAAAGCTGTAACTAAATCCTCTTTCTATCATCTAAAAACCAATATAGTCAGAATCAGAGGCTGTGTTCCTAAACAAGACCTTGATGCATGCATTCATTTCAGCCATGCTAGACTAATGTAATCAGATGGATGCAACTAATTCTGGAAAACTACCTCTAGCCCCAACCCATCTCTGCCCATCGCTTCTCTGGTACTTACAGAATCAGCACAGAGAAAATACTTCAACTGGTCTATAAATCACAGGTCTATTAGACCAGGAGGGTTCAAATATATATATATTCAGCTGATCCGAACATATTCATTTTCATATATTCATACATTTATATTTCATATGTTCATTTTTATATATTCATATATTCATCCTTTCTAAAAACTGATTTTTTTATATGAACTATATTTTGTGCATTTTAATAAACTTCATTGATTTGATCACTTTTTTTACTATTTTGGCGCTCTTTTTTTTTTTTTTTTTAAGGTTTCCTTTATTTCCTTTGACACATTTCTTCATATTTGCAAATTACTTTGTATTCCTCTGTGTTTGATATTACCTCTCCTTGCCTTGCCATACGCGTGTTTTCTTGAGGAAACTAAAGACAATTATATTTTAATGAAGATTATTTTACATTCTTCTCCTGACTACTGTGATGAAATCCAAAATTTCCAAATCCAAAATTTCAAAATCCAAAGATTTCTAAATACTACGACCTCTTATAATTCCTAATACACCATAGACAACCAGATGAGGACAACCAAGCTGTATATGGATCTGCCACACCATCTTGAGCAATTCTGTTCTGTGCAGCATCTAAAAGGGTACAACACACAATAATGAGGGGTAAAAAGTTTAAGTGGCAAAAATTCTTTTCAGAAAAACTGTTCTCAGGCTCTGTAAGCAAATGGAAGTTTGTACTGGTTCCTAAAACTTGGAGGAGGCCATCCAACAATCTGAGAACAGGAAACACGCATGCGCCAAATGAGTAGGTCTATAAAATGTACATTCTTCCAAAAATAAAAGAAAAAAACTTATAACAATCTTTCACTCGCCATGTGTGGGTTTAAGTACAGTTGACCTTGCAAATCTACAGACAGCCCTGAGAAGCAGAAAAAAACATGGCTAGGTTGGACGTACTTTTCCAAGGTTCTCTCCCTGAGATGATATGACCCGGACAAAGGTCATTCTCTTGCTCCCTTTCATCCTGCCCCCAGGTAACCTAGAACTGGAACCCATCAAAACCACCCCGAAACTAATCTAGGCTGGAGCCCATGGGTGTGAATAACAGCATCTCCTAAGGGAAGATTTTACCATATAGGATTCAAAAATTCATATATCATATATCATTTAGATGGAAACATCTACTAGGACTGTGTGAAAGCAACGTGTGAGCTTTCTTAAGGAGTCTAAAGACAATTATATTTTAATGAAGATTATTTCCCATCCTTCCCCTTACTACTGTGGTGCTATCCAAAATAAAATTTTTAAAAAGATTTCTAAATAAAACAATAACTCAAAATTCCTAACAACATAGTTGAGAAGCATATGAAATTTCAAGTGAAGTGATTGTCCTTGTGAAACACACACACTCGGTGACACAACAAAATGTGTCCTCTGCATTTAAGCCCTCACCCTGAGTGAGCAGTGGGCACCCATGACAGGCGCCCGGGGAGCAGTGTGTGGGGACGGTGCTTTGCTCAGAGGCATCTCAGTGGCACCTTGGCGGACCGGGATTCGAACCGGCAACCTGGTAGGTCACCACGGCCCCATAGCACATATATGGACCTCCAGCACCAACTGGTAGAAAACGGCAGAAATTGTTCACGAAGGGAATATCTAAAAGTGTAAAACAGACAATAATAAAGGAGGGGGGGTGTTAAAGTGGCAATAATTATTTCAGAAAAAACTGTTGCTATCAAGAGATCTGCTCCTAGAACTGGGTCTTGGTCTCTCAGGCTCTGTGAGCAAATGGAAGTTTGTACTGGTTCCTAAAACCTTTTTTCAGTGCCGTAATGTTCCACATTTGAGACGTCGTTGCTATGGACAAGTTTCACGGTGCCAGCAGCAGTCCACAGGGCACTGCGCCCAAACCCTTTCCACCCCCAAAGCACTTTTCAAACACCTGCCTTTAAACCCGACCCCCGTGGGCCGGAATCCAAAGTCAGTTCCTAGTAACCCTGCCCATACCAAAGTGATCTGGATGAGTTATGGTGTGGAGACCCCACCGCGGGAATAGGCCGACCAACCCTGCTATGGTGGGGGGGGGGGTCACTAAATCCTTCACTCCCTGCTGCCACGAACAAGGACTGAGGACGAGATGCGGATGAAGTGCTGTTTGAACGTGCGCATCGGATGGAATATTTATGGTATCGTGTGGCAGAGTCTCTGGAAAAAAAATAAAAGATAAATTAAGAACTGCCTGGCTGCTCTTTTTCGTGTGGACTCTCACGTCTCTGAGAGGAGCCAGCGCGTATTGATCTGACAGGCCCCGTCGGGAGACAGGTTTTCTTGTAATCTCTGGTATATTCTGGCGCATTCGGGCTTTGAAAGCAAAGTTCTGGAACAGACAATGAACTCCAAATGACACAAGTAACCAGTTTAATTTTGTGGTTTTCACACGTGCTTTCACTTTTTCCCCATTGCCAACAGTTTTACATTTACATTTACAGCATTTACAAGACGCCCTTATCCAGAGCTACTTACAGTCAGTAGTTACAGGGACAGTCTTCCCCTGGAGACACTTAGGGTTAAGTGTCTTGCTCAGGGACACAATGGTAGTAAGTGGCATTTGAACCTGGGTCTTCTGGTTCATAAGCAAATGTGTTACCAACTAGGCTATTACATATACTACAGTAAAAAGTTGTGGCTTCCACGATATAAAATTTCAATCCGGAATCGGGACGTTTGGCTTCTAACCGTATGTTTAGTCTGCCCTTAGCAATCAAATATGTAAACACCTATGTTTACACAGCGGCAGTTTTCTCGAAAAACCAAACTTCTGACGAGGTTAACGGACGCTGGCGAGTTGCGGTAAAATGAGTCTGGCTGCCATAACCGCACAGCAAGTGGCACCTTTTCATAACACGGGGCGACTGCCCTCCCTTTCGCAGCTGTTCTGGTATTGTTCTGCTGACCTGGAGGAGGTGAAGAAGGAGGAAAATCTGAAAACAGGAAAGAAAAAGAAAAAAAAACGTGCACGCGCCAAACGAATGCGTCTATAAAGTCTACGTTCCATCATCATCCAAATTTTCTTTTTTTTTTTTCTTTACAGAAAAATACAATCTTTCACTCGCCATGTGTGGGTTTAAGTACAGTTGACCTTGCAAATCTACAGACAGCCCTGAGAAGCAGAAAAAAACATGGCTAGGTTGGACGTACTTTTCCAAGGTTCTCTCCCTGAGATGATATGACCCGGACAAAGGTCATTCTCTTGCTCCCTTTCATCCTGCCCCCAGGTAACCTAGAACTGGAACCCATCAAAACCACCCCGAAACTAATCTAGGCTGGAGCCCATGGGTGTGAATAACAGCATCTCCTAAGGCAAGATCATTTAATTCTCCGCCGGAAGAGTTTGGGGTGTAATATCATGTGCACATTTTCCCAGATAGGATTCATATATCACAGTTGATTAATGATGTGACCGGACGCAGGTTTCATTAGAATGTGCACGATGGTGTAATGGCCGTTATTTAGGCGGCAAACATCTACTGGGACTGTGTGAAAGCGACAGAAAGTCAGATCAGCCACCTCTGTCGTCCTAACAAGGATGTCGCTGAGGGGCCTGCATCTCTGGGAACGCTCCCAGCTCAAAATACACCCTCCGGAAATGTCCCTGGGAAATGGATCTTTTGTAGTTTTGGCTTTCATTCGGATTTGGAGGAAAAGGCCTCCTACAGAGGGAGCAGAATTCACATCTTCTTTCTGTGAACCGCGAAGCTGAAGCAGATATTGTGCACGCATCCCGCGTTGCCGTTTCAACGTCGCCACACCCTGCGTCTTATGTGTCATCTCCATCTGGAAATGGTGTTAAGTGGTATTTCAGTCATTAATGTCTAAATATTTAGAATATATTTAGGATTTTGATTCTAGGGTCTACATGGGCATTCATGTTGTTTAATAGCTTAACTAGTAAATAGTAATAACAATAATAAATACCTGCAGGGACTCTTCCCAGGAGCAACCACTGCCCCTTGATCATGGGACTCAATAAAAAAAAATTCCAATTTATATGTTGTTCCCTTCTGCATGAGATTATGCTAATTTTACACGTTCAAAAACTGGTGCTGGAAACAGACTGCAGCCCATTAAAGAAACAACTGGTCGTTGAATTCACAGTTCACCGTGCGTAATTGTCTGATTTAATCGCAGCGATTGCCAATGACGAAGGCGCGGTGGATGCCGGGAGGTGTTGGTTTTACTTTTAATACGTCGGTTACCGCTCGCTGTCAGATTCGTTTTTGCGTAATAATGCGTAACTGCGCGATAAAATTACCTTTGTCGCCCCCCCCTCCTCTCTTCTCTTGGTTTGTAATTGAGCGCGCCTTTCGGTCGCACCATGTTCATGAACGTTGTGTGTTTGCGCTTGTACTTATGCCCGCGGGCCGAGGGCGGCGCGAACGCCGCAACACGTGCGCCTCATCCTCCGCGCCGACGCCCGAGCAGTTCGCTCTGGTAAAACTTAAAAAAAAAAAAAAAAACGCGACTAAAAGTCTCCGTTTGGGGCCCGGGCCGCTTGAAAGGCTATTTTGCGGCGTGGCGCGGGTCCAGGCGATGTATTATTTAGCAAGAGCGGCACGACGCCAAACTCGCAGCCCCAACAGCGACAGGCGCTCAAGGACCGAAGGAGAGAGAGAGTAAAAAACAAATAAAAAAAAAAAACCCTCTAAACGTCACCCCTGTCCGCTCAACGCAGGCGTCACGCAACTTATCTTTTTTTTATTTGTTTGTTTGTTTATTTATTTTTATGATATAAAAATTGAAAATGTGTAAACCGAGTTTTTTTTGAACCTCCACGCTCGTCCTCGTCGGCGGAGACCCCCCCGAGACGCACCGCAGAGCGGGACCCCGGCGAGCCGACCCCCGGCTCCGGCATCACGGCGCGAACCGCCGCGGGACACACGCTCTCCCCCCTCCTCCGCCCGCAAAAAAAAAGAAGAAAAAAAAACGAACTAAGTTTTATTTGGAGCGACTCGTCTCTCTCCCTTTCACGCCGCTTGCCAAAAAAATAAAAGTAATTCGCAGTTTGTACTTTTTTTTTTTTTTTTTTTTGTGTTTTTTGTTTTTTTTCAGTCGAACTGTCATTGACTGGGCCGCGTCGGTGGACGATTTCCAGTTTTCCACGCAGACTCTCTCTCTCTCTCTCTCTCTCTCCCTCCCTCTTCTCTCTCTCTCTCTCTCTCTCTCTCTCTCTCTCTCTCTCTCTCTCTCTCTCTCTTTTTTTAAACTTAATGAACTTGTCGAGGCGGGTTCACTGAAGGCCCCCGCGCGGCTCACGGCCTGTCTGCTGCCGCCGCTTCTCCTCGTCGTTGCCCGGGACATGGAGGCTCCCGTGGGGATAGGGGGGCTGTGCGACTCCCCGAACTCGGTGTTCCGCGCCTCGTACCCGGCCGCGCTCCACGGGCGCGTCGCCGCCGCCGACAGCCTGGACTTCCCCGGTCCGGCGTGCGGCTTCCCGCGGGAGAGGCACGCGTGGGACATGCTCCAGGGCGGCGGGCAGTCGCCGCGAAGGGCGCCGGACGCCGGGACCCCGGACGCGGCGGTGAGTTGCATCTACTTCGCCAAGAGCTCGAAAGCGAGCAAAAGTGAGGGGAGGGACGCCGAGCCGGCAGACGACGGCGAGTACCGGAGCACCGGGCGCGTACGAGCCGGACCGGCGACGCGGACCGGTGACACGCGTGCCAGCGGCACCACCATCTCGGAAACGGGACGGGAGCTGTGCAAAGCCGTCTCGGTCTCGCTGGGTCTGGCCATGGACCCGAACGAGGCGGGCGACGCGGGTCCGAACCCGGGACCGGACCGCGGCCAGTGCGGCTACCTGCTCGGCTGCGCGGACGGCGCCGGCGGCTCCGCGGCGGGGGAGTACAAGCGCCCCGCGCCGGGCGCCCGGATGCTGGCGGCGGCGTTCAGGGGCGCCGACGCCGCGCCTCGGCCCGAGGAGGAGTTCGGGGAGTTCCGGGTCTGCCCCGGAGTCTCGGCCTCCTCCTGCCAGTTCGACCAACTGTTGCCCGCGCACTACGGTCCCGCCGAGTCCCTCCCCACCGAACCGGGACACAGACCGTCCCACGCCGGCTACCTGACCCACTACAGCCGGAGGATCAAGTCCGAAGCCACGGGCGGCGAGTCCGCGGCGCCCTGGGACTTCCAGCACCGCTACGCCGAGTCCGGAGCCCCGCAGCACGCCGCTTCCCCGTACGGCTCCGGCCCGGAAGCCGCCTTCATATGCAGCCCGTACGAGTACGTGTCCCGGGACAGAGCCGGGCCGGAGCAGTGGTTCTCGGGCGGGATGCTGACCCGCGCCCCCTACCCCGGGTCCCCGTGCATGAAGAACGAGGTGGGCGAGTGGCTGGACGTGACGGCGTACGCAGACGGCAGGTACGGGGCCCGGAAAGCAAAAAGTTTGCAACTTCTACGTTTAAAGCGATTATCCAGAGTGTCTTACAGTCAGCAGGTGCAGGGACAGTCTTCCTGGAGACACTCAGGGTTAAGTGTCTTGCTCAGGGACACAGTGGTAGTGAGTGGGGCTCGAACCTGGGACTCGGTGGCCTTCTTCCCTGCAGGGCTACTATCACGGTTAAAAAGTGAAATATTGCGGTCATGGGGTGGCCAGATTGCTGCTCTTGTTCTTTTCTTTGACTTCAGATTAGTTTTTGAGCCGAACTTAACAAGCATATTCATCCTGGGCGGCGTTTCCCAACATGCCCAAATCCGTGTGTAAAGTTATGGTACTTAGTGGGATGATCTGAGTACAAAAAGCCTCAAAGTATTTCACTCTAACCCCACTTTTATACTAAAAAATCATATAATATACTATTATTTGTAAGCAGGTTGTAATTTTTGCCACATGTGTAAAGTAGTCGTAAAGTATGCAAATAAAAATTCACAATTTAAATACTTTTTTTTTAAGGCTAATTAGCATAAGCAAGACTTGGCTTAATTAGGCACGTGAAGGAAAGCCTGGCTCCCTTCGTTTGATGAAAAAGAGTTGGAATCAGGAAGGGGCAGTAAGACGTATTCTTTTTTTTTTAACGACAGTAATTCTCAAATTGGAAGAGCTGCTTTCCTTGCCGAAGGTTAATAAAGTTTTTTTGCGCCGGAGAATGAGGGGGGGTAGGTGGGGTTTGCGGCGTCTTCCACCCCAGAAGGAGCAGCGGAGGCGCAGACGCTCTGCTTTTCCCGTCTCGGCCGCGCATTAAATTGAGTTTGTAATTCCAGGAGGATGCGTAGATTTGTCAGGGACTCGCGTCTCATCCATGCACACACACACACACACACACACACACACACATACACATATAGATAACCTACTATACATATAGATAACCCACTATACAAAACACACACACACACACACACACACACACACACACACATATATAGATAACCTACTATACATATAGATAACCTACTATACAAAACACACACACACACATATATAGATAACCTACTATACAAAACATACTCACACACATATAGATAACCTACTATACATATATATAACCTACTATACAAAACACACACACATATATAGATAACCTACTATACATATATATAACCTACTATACAAAACACACACACACATATATAGATAACCTACTATACAAAACACCCACACCTAGCTGTTACTGTGAATGTGCTGCTGTAATAACAGCATTATTACTAATATACACACACCCATTTACAGTTCAACATGCCCGGTTGTAAAAAAAAATCCTAGAAACTGCATGTGATGTAAAAAAGATGAGGTTTTTTATTTTTTTTACAACCGGGCGTGTTGAACTGTAAATTTGAGTGAGCTGGCTTAAACTGATGAAACTTTCCCCGTCCCGAGTTCGGCAGAAACGGGAGCGAGGCGACGGCCCAGGCCCCACGACCGGCAGTGCTCCGGTCGCGGGGGAGAGGAAGAGAACGGAGGGAATGGCGCGCCAGCGTCTTTGATCGGCCCGTGGCGGCACCCCATCGCGCCGCTCTCAGCCACTGGTTGATTCCGGGCATACATGACTACACACGATCGCACCCTCGACCGACGCACACTCGCAGGCACGCACGCTCACACCCGCGGTATGCAGGGGCATACCTGTGGCACGCTCGCGTTCTCGCCGTGTTGTTATCTTGCTACACATCTTTGTTAAATAACAAATGGATTTTTTTTTTCCCCTCATGCAACACTGAAACATCTGTCTCACATCGAGACATCCATAAATGTTCATTACCCGTCCCTGTGTTCAGCATATTTATAAGACTGTGCTCTTTTTAGGCAGTGATGAAAATGGACAGTTTAGCTCTAACAGCTGGAGATGGGAATGCCGCAGTTCAGGGAGAAGTAGCCGACTTTTTCACTTCTACTAGTGATTAATCGACCGCAGGCTGGTTGAATTTCCTGTTTTCTTCACTCCTAATGTGACCCAAAGCCTACTTTTTTCTCGGCAAAAGTTGGACTTGTGGTTTAGGGATAAGAAGGAAAGGGAAAGGCAAGAAAAGATAAGATGGCCTCGGTGGAATAAGAGGTATTCTGGGCCCTCGGCAGCGCGTGGCGCGCGCGGCAGCGCAGCCAAAAGACGCTTCACCCGCCATCAAACACATTTTCGCCGTAACTGTCACAATATTCCGCGCGTATTACTCTCTCAAACGGAGTGTGAATCTGATGGAGGGGACGGGGTTGGGTAATTTGGAGGGGGGGGGGGGAATTGGAGCGCCGCTGCAGCTTTCTAATAGCCCTTCTTGAGCAGAAAATGCTCGGCAGGACCAGGCCCCATCTGCCGCTCGAATGAGCGCTCTGTGCGCTCCTCGGCCTCGCCGTCTTAATTGGCAATGGCGGCGAGCAGGGTCCTAAACGTTTGTTTGTTCTCGGGGATAAAAAAAAAAAAAACGGAACCGGAATGTAGTGGTGAGTGCCGCCGGTTAATCTGTAGATCAGGAGCGTTTGGGGCGTCTCGTGACTGCAACCGATAACCCGCTGGCGTCTGTTACGTCACCCGCCTGTTGCATTTACGGCCCAGCAGGAGTGCGCGTGCTCCTGTATTAGTCAAAGTCAACTTTATTGTCATCTTACCGTACACAGGTACAGAGAGAGAGAGACGAGACTGCGAAAAAATGGAATGACAAAGGACATTGTGCACCGACCCATAATATAGTGCAGGTCGAGACAAACTGGACAAACCAGCTACACAAGTAGCAGCAATATGACAATATATCAGCGTATGAATATAATTAGTGTATATATAGTATATGCTATACTATGAGAATAATGATGGTAGTAGCAGTGATATGACATGATATGATAGCATGACGATTGTAATAACACAGCGGCACAGTGTAAGATGCTTTTTTTTTTTTTTTTAATTTATGGTTCGCGTGCCAGTGAAGAATTCCGCGCGCTTGTTGACATGGCGTCGCTCGTGTTCTGTCGAGATGATTGGACGTTTTTACTACAGGAAACTAAATCCTGCCACCAGGCTTAGTATTACCTCTCTCCCGAACTACAAAAAAAAAAAAAAAAGTTGTACATTTGTGCCATTTGGCAGACGCCCTTATCCAGAGCGACTTACAACGGGACGAAAGGCGGAGGAAAAGAGGAGGGGGGGAAAAGTCAGACGGACCTCTAAACATCAACCTGATGGACGGGGGTCCATTAAAGCGCCAGTGCTCGTATTTTAACTTTGGTGTGAAGCGAGCCTCCTGCCTTAGTCATCGGGGCTCGGGGAGCCGCTGCTTTATTTTGGGCCTGACCGGCGTCACCCTGTCAACATGTACCCCCCCACTAGCGCACGCCTGCGCAGCCGCGGAGGCTCAAGTGAGGCCTCCGCCCTAAGGGACAAGTGACGGAGGGAGGGGAATAAAAATGTCAGCGGTGCGGCGCGACTCGGGCGGTGGGCCTTCTGTCCGGGAGAAGGCCTCGCGCGGCCTATGCGCCGTTTTCGTCGCAACAACAATGTTCTTTGGTTCAGAGACTTGCCATATCCCGTTTCCCCAATAACGCCCCGCGCCAACTGGCAGAATTTTTTTTGGGCTCCTTTTCACGAATCCCTTATAAAGTATAAACGCTGCCGCTCGGAAGCCAAGCGACTAATCGTCCCTGCCTGCCATGTGGAGGGAGAACACACCGAGGCGCTCGATCTGGGGGGGGGGGGGGGGGGGGGGGGGGGGGTGGAGTTGCCACCTGGTTTGTAGATGAGCGAATTTGTTTGGTTAGCCGCTGCAGCGATCGGGTGCGTTCCGTCGGGGGGGGGAACGTCTGACAAATGAACGACCTGCGCTGGGCAATTAAAACAACCAACGGGCTCACCGACACGACTCAGATTGGGCTGAGACCTGCTCTGGCCCTGCCTGTGTCCCACGTACGGAGCTGCGTTTAAATGTTACACGTAGCACCCGGTTCCAGAGAAACTTTGCTTCATTTCGCTATGAACTGTTGAACCCGTATGTAGCTGAAATGAACTTGGACTCGAAATTTGGTCAGGAGATCAGAGACCATTGAAGGAGTCAGATTGGTGGAACATGGACGGGTGAAGTTCGGAGAAGATCGAGTCTTAATTAGCTGTGTGGCCAAAAATTTGCAAAGATGTGCAAAGATTGAGAAAAGGTCATGTGGTCTGACGAGATCGGCGGTGGTGGTCAAAGGGTTGCAGGGACAAAACCCGAACCGCCACCTCTTACATTTTTTTTACATTTTTACATTTACAGCATTTATCAGACGCCCTTATCCAGAGCGACTTACAATCAGTAGTTACAGGGACAGTCCCCCCCCTGGAGCAACTTAGTGTCTTGCTCAGGGACACAATGGTAGTAAGTGGGATTTGAACCTGGGTCTTCTGTTTCATAGGCGAGTGTGTTACTACCACCCTTACTGGGCAAGGTACCGTCCCCGTATACTGCTCCCCGGATGGCTTTAATGGTCACTTTCACTGCTCACTAAGGGTTAAATGCAGAGGTAAATGTGCGCATCACACTGGCAATCGCACTTCACTTTCACTTCAGACCGACCCTGCTCCAGAGTCGAATCGGGTGGAGGGTCAGTTGGTCAGGTCTGGGTTCAGCAACATTCTGTGCGAGTACCTGAATATACCGGATGATCGCGCTTTGTACGGATGTGGCTATTTCATGACGACAGTGCCAGGATTCATTGGGCTCTGTTTGTGAAAGAATGGTTGAGGGATCGTGAGGCAACATTTGCACACATGGATTGGGGCTACTCATGGATTCTGACCTCAACCCCATTGAGAACCTTTGCTCGGTGGTTCGGCTCTCCAGTCCTCGACACAAAATGAATACAAATCTGGACTGAATTGAACATTTTGAAACTGTTGTTCGTTTATCAAAACAGTTCCACAGTGAAGTAGCTTAGTGGGTAACTCACTCGCCTATGAACTAGAAGACCCAGGTTCAAACCTCACTTTCTACCATTGTGTCTCTGAACAAGACACTTAACCCTGAGTGTCTCCAGGGGCGGGGACTGTCCCTGTTACTACTGATTGTAAGTAACTCCGGATAATGGCGTCTAAAAAAATGCCTGAAATTTATATGTAAATGTAAATGAATGCATCCGGTCATCAAATCTAAAGATGGCTGAGCGAGCGACTTTTGGAGGGGACGGTGGGGTGGGGGTATGAAGATAATATGAATTAACATGTCCTGCAGCCCTCGAGCCCCCTACAGCCTGATTGCTTACGGTCCACTCCTGTGGTATTTCATCAGAAAGCTCTCGTATTTGACCTTAATAAGGCTCGCCGTGGGGGTGTCCCCCCTTATCAGATCCCTCCTGACCCATTTGTGTGTCCCCGCCTTTTGTCCTGTGTGGCCCATTACACCTTCTTTTCCTTAATTTTACTTTCGTAAGTATGATAAACAGTGCACTCACACCAAAAGACACACACATAGACACACTCACACTTATACACACACACACACACACACGGTACTGATGTGGACTGCTGGCTGTGGCGTTTTGATATAATGAACTTCATTGGTTACTTCGGCGTATGCTTTTCTTTCGTTTGTGTGTGGACGTGTGCACTGGTATTACCACACACAGAGTGTTATTAATGGTTTGTTTACTCACTGCAGTGTTTACCGGTGTTGGGTAGTAGCAGCTACTTTACACTATGATGTGTATGGTGGCATGGTGTGACACAAAACAATAGCACTGATTGGAATATTGGCATTTTCGGGTCAGTTATTCACAAATTATTTCTTAAGATGAGTAAATTAAAAAGCTGAATTGTTACGTGTGCAGTCTACGCAAATACAACAACGATGCAGAAAACTTGGCAGGAATCATCAAACCCAACAAATAAAACATAATTGTGGTCCGTGCGGTAAGCAATGCTGAAGAGGTGTCGAATCCGGACCACTTGCCCCATTGGTTCCGCGCAAGCGCAGCATTTTCGTTTGGCTTTCGCTGGGACAGCGATGTCCTCAGAAAACTATGGAATTCGACTCTTAGTGCTAAGTTTAGAGCGGAACAAATCTCAAACAATTTTTTTATGAATTGGAAGAATAATGTGACGACCACTTATAGTCAATAACTCAACAAATCAGAAACAGAGGAAAATATGATTTTATTATCATGGTTCCAGTGCATTATGCAAGTGGACACAACTTTTTTTTGTATTCCAGGTCTCTCCAATGTTTATTTATGTGATTTTATTGTTGCGGTCAAACGTGAAATGTTTTTTTTTTTTTTTTTTTGGAAGAATTTGAAATTTGGTAGGGTGGTAGTAGCCTAGTGGGTAACACACTCACCTGTGAACCAGAAGATCCAGGTTCAAATCCCACTGCCATTGACCTACCATTGTGGTCCCTAACCCTAAGTGTCTCCAGGGGGGACTGTCCCTGTAACTACTGATTGCAAGTCGCTCTGGATAAGGGCGTCTGATAAATGCTGTAAATGTAATATTGTGTAATAGTGCTTTGCATGCAATGTTCATATTATTTACATGTAAATTGTTTACAAAAGCAAACGGTAAATGCCCAAGCACTTTTTTGAACAACAATTAAATGTGATTTGTCATATTGTTATTTTTGTCCCCACCCACTCCATAATCACATAGTTTTTAGGTGAATATATATGTTTATAACGGAATTCAGAAGAATTAAAATAGAAAGAAAATCTAATGAAATTTAGGAAAAAATAAAACAGATTTCATAGGACTCTACATTGTATTTAAAATGCATATTACAATGTACTTACAATGCATCAGTATAAGACCAACGCCGAGCCCACTGTTTACATGTGTCCTAATCGACTTAACTTCTACAATAGAGTTATCCTTGGGCTTTAGAAGGGCACCACATGAAAAGACTTTTGCATGAGAGCGAGCAATCAGGAGAGCTTCCCTTTAGTGAATGAGTGCCAGCTTACTTCTCCTTTATCTCCCATTCAAACACAAGCGGGGGCGTGTCTAGGCTTTTTTTTGTTGGTGGTGGTGGTGGTGGGGGGTGGCAGGAAGGGGCACAGAGTATATAAGAGGTGGGCGTTTAGAGTGGAAATTGTAGGGGGGGTTTAGCGCAGCATGTACCTGCCAGAGGCAGGGGTGTGGTGTAGATGGGTGGCACACTAAAATTCCAATTTTATTTAAATGCCCTGCAGCTCTGGGCAAGGGTGACTGCTAAGTGCGTCACGAACGTTTTCCTCGAATGTTTTCCTCGCGTTAGAAGACGATTCTGCATGTGCGGATCGGTTGGGGTGGTGGTGGTGGTGAACGCTGCCAGAATCACTAGCACGAGTATGCATGTAACTTTCCCTGGTCTCACAATTCCATTAGATTACGTTGATGAATGCCTCGATTTTCGATGCAATAGGTTAGCGAGATTCACGCGGACATCTGAACCAGGCGTTTTTCTGGTGAACACGTATTTCTGCTCATCAGGGGAAATCCACCCGTCCGCATTGTCTGTCAATGAGTGCTAAACATGAACGAACGTGTCTACAAAGGGCAGCAAAAACACCGCAAGGCGCTCAGAGTTTTGAATGTCTTGTGTGTAGCTATGCTAGCTGTACACAGCTTACTCCACAGAGCCCTCTACTGTACTTGAACAAACTGAGCAAGCCGCTCGGGTGGGGCTGGCCGGGCGGGGTGGCCAACCGGGGGCCTTTTGGAACGCAGGACCCACAACAACGGCCGTGTTTGTTTCGTTTGGGTGTCGAGAGCGTTCCCGGTCGGTAATGGTCATCCATTCGGAAAATGACCATGGAAGAATGAGGCGGTGGGCACCGCCTCTGATTGGCTGTGTTCTGCACCTATTCTTTTCCCTCCGACATTTTGAGCCCATTGAGCTCATGCATGAACATTCTGCCACAATTAACAGTTGGCACCGTTCACTGTTGATAATGCAATACTTTATGCGGACGACGAACACAGGGCTTGTCGTGCAATAATAATACCAGCTTAATGACGTGAGTAAAAGGTCGAAGCTTCTAATAAAAGCGGCCCCGGTTGGTTCGAACCCGTGCACGCCCACGCCCCGCGTAATTGCCGGTTCCGTGCATGCAGCGGCAGGGAGAATCCACGGCCCTCCGCGCCCAGGACTCTGCGGCGTTTTCGTCCCGTCGTAATTGCGTCCCGCGGAGAGGAGACAGATCGAGCGGGACGGAGGCTCGTCCATTCATCGCGGCCGCCGAGCAGCCGTGCGAACGGTGCACATCCAGACAGGTCCTTTGGCGGCACACAATTATTTCCATCTGGTTCGGTTCTAAAGCGTATTTCTTGCTTTTTTTTTTTTTTGTTGTTTTGTTCAAATACACCCGAATTTTTACTTTCTATTTTGCATGTGCCTTTTAAAAGATGCACATCGACCCGAGCCTGCGGAGCAAAAACACAGCGGCTGAAATTCACTGACAGCCGCTACGTTTTTTCCCACCCAGACACTTATAGCAGGCGTGTAAATAACAATAAAGCGAATACAGGCAGACAGAAAAGCCGGATGGGAAAACAAGACGATAAAAAAAATAAAAAGTAAAAGTTTCCCTGGCACCCTGTCGTGGCGCAGTCCGCTCGGCACGTTCGGCGCGCCGCTTTTATTGATGGGACGCAATTAGGATTTTAAAAAAATCCCTAAAGTCAAGTCCCGGGGCCGAGACGCTCGCAATAATAATTACTGCACGTGTAATTAACCAAGGACGACGGTTTCTTAAGTTAATGGACGCACGGGCGCCGAGGCGCGTTTATTGATGGGCGACGTGTTGCGTGTGTGTGAGTGAGAGAGAGAGAGAGAGAGAGTGGGAGAGCGGGATCAGCATGTGGATTGTGTGTTTTTGTGTGTGTGTGAGGGGGGGGGTCTGGGAAGAGATTGGACACTGTGTGCAGACACAACCATGAATCGGTGACACGTAACTTTAGATCTCAAGGCTTGCACAAGGGGGGGGGGAATAAACACACAAGGACAAACGCCTCGGCGCTTCATACGTCTGTTTCTCATTGACACACACACACACACACACACACACACACATGCAATGTCTCGCTTGCTAACTTGTTCACACGTTGCACCCCAGAGTACCGCTGTACGTTCACACTTGGTGTCAGCTTACACGTGCACGGCCGGCCCCTTGATCCGCCTCAATTTCGGGGTTTCTTCTTTCAGTTAATCCGGCTGCTCTCAAAGTAAAAGTGATTGGCAGCTCTCACTCGCCCTGCCTCCTCATTCGGGACGATCTTAACCCCCCCCTCCCGTCAGCTCGCAACATTCTCCTTCCATACACGCACAATGTCCTTCGGCAGACAGCGCAAACGCGATGAGGTCGATGGACACCGCCCGCCACGCCCACTACCAAGTCATTCCTGCATGTAATTGATAACTTGAAGAATTCTGATGGGTGAAATGTACTGACATTAGTGCGTACAACCCACCGAGAGAAAAACAGATATACAGTCATTGCTGGTGCTTAAAAGCCCGAGTAGCCAAAATTTGGCCTAAGAAGAGCAGCTCTCGTGACAGCATGGTGTTTTCTGTTAGCAACATTCACCATTGATAGTAGATCAGGCTATGGGTCCGGCTCCAGCTTTGTGTGCGGAGTTTACGCGTTCTCCCCGTGCTGCTGGGGGTTTCCTCTGGGCTCTCCGGTTTCTTCTCACCTCCCAAAGGCGTGTACACTTGGTGCATTGCCGACTCTAAATGATTGGTGCGGGCCTGTGTCCCGCCCGGGGTACGTCCATTGTCCCAGGATCAGTTCCATCCACGCTCGTGTTCATTTATGTGTCGTCAGCGAACGAGTAAATGACTGAATACATTTTTTAAAAAGTGAGTGAAGGGGCTCATCTGGTGTACGTGTATATGTGTGGGGGTGGTGATGAGTTACTATCTACAGGTAGGCTGTAAATTAGTATCCAGAGCTTTGATCCCATTCCAGGTTGTACACTGAGCCTCCTGGGAACATGTACAAATCAATAAATAGGTGAGAAAGTGAGAGAACGTCGCAACGGGGCTGAGCGACATGCTGTAAAAACCTCCAAATTGCTGTTGTCAGTGCTTCGGATTATTGTTCAGCAGTCACAGTGTGATTATTGGAAATTCATCAATCAGCCACAATATTAAATCCCCCCCATGTTGCCACACTAGCTGTGATTGCAGGGCTCTAGACTTTTTTTCCTTATGTGCACCAGCACAATAATTTGGTGCACCAAATTTTCGACTCGGGACTACGGTTGGCTTTTTAATTTGCCGTACATATAGGCAATTTGGACATGTAAATGATTAACAAGCTGGTTGACATAAAGCACAAGAGAGGTAACGCACTGAAAATGTGCTGGTGCTTCACTGAGCCGAAATGCAAACAAGATTAATTAAATAAAAAGAAAATCTAAATGAAAAGTGCAAGTGTTTTAAGGGCTTGATCCGGATTATCATCTCGGCTGCGGTTTGCTGCTGCCTGTTGCTGAAAGTGAGTGAGGAGAGGGATCATTTGGCCAGCACAATGACTGCAGCATGTAATGTGTTTTATAGATGCACTGTGCTTTTTCAGCCTATAAATTCCAAAGGGGGGGGGGGGGGGGGGGGGGGGGGGGTTACAGATTCTACGTGGTCGACGGGGGCTGGTGTAGAGTGCTAAAGCTGCCACGATTTGCCATTTAAAAGGCACGTTTTCTAAAACACGTATTTATACAATTAAACGTCATAAAAGGTGGTGTCCAAGCTTCCAGGAAACAGGCTACTGTATGAAAAGCTGCAATAAAGTTCAAAACCTTTATATAATATGTTGGTCCGATTTACATATGCTAATACAATTGTGAAATCAACTCACGTAAAATAATCAGGATAATCGTGAGACCGGTTGTATTTCTATGACTATAATTGCACCACAAAAATTTGGAATCGTTGCGACCCTACTCGCATGTCAAGCATCCACCGCCACAATAATAAATAAGTTGTACTTGTCCAAGCCACTCACCTCGCTCTGTCTGACTTCAGCACACGCACTTTCATATGTACAGGAATATCTGGACCGCGACCAATCAGAGATGGGCCCCGCCCTTCACAGTTTCTGATACGATATGGGCTTTCAGAGTCACAGAGACTTATGTTTCCCTCGAACGTCTGGTTGCATTGGGGGGACGTTATTCGTTTTTTTTGTCGCACAATAGAAAAAGTGGGTGGCACTCTAGAGCCCTGGACTGTTGAAGCATGGACTCCACTAGACCACTGATGGCGTCCTGTGGTATTTGGCACCAAGACGTTAGCAGCACCTCCTTTAAAAGTCCTTACAAGTCCTGTACGTTTTGAGATGCAGCCTTGTTTTCCCTGCACATCAAATGGAGTCGAAATTTTGATTGCTGCCTTTTCCCTTAAATTTTCCAATTTTTCGCTTTTACTAAAACTTACTGAAGCCAACAGGGTGTTTCTGTACATGCGAATTTTGTGTGCTGGTGGCCATGTAAGGTTTTTTTTGCCTTGCCTTTTCCCATAGTGCATCCTGATGGCACTTTGTCTACAGGTAAACAATACCGCTGGCCAATCCGCAATACCACGTCAGTTTCCCACGGACCTGCTCTGTTGGAGGTGGACATGGGTCAGCAGTCTGCGGCGGAGACATTTTCATCAGCACCAACGTTTTTTTCCGATCACTTCAACATTTCTGTAAACCTGACTAAAATCATCGTGTGCTTTTTACACCATAAACTGGAGTGTTGAAGGCTGCTTCCGACATTCTGAAAAGAGATAAAGGAGATAACCAGAGGAAAAAGAGTGTTGCATTGTTATAGCGTCCTGTCAATATGAACACCCGACTGACACATGAATGTATGATGATGTACATGGTTCCTGTAAGCGTGTCTCCTTTTAAAAGTTAAAATTACAGTTGATGATCTAGGCCCGAACCGGATCAGGCCCATTTACTCAGGCTCGGGCTGCCGCGAACTTGGAGGAAGAAACACTGTCATTTAAGTTTAGCTGTTAAGGGTTGTTAGTTTCTTCACATTTGCACAGAAAGTTCAGAGAACATATGGTCGTGAAAATTTGCAAAAGACATTTTGCAAACGAATCTTCACACAAGAACTCTGTATGAATTAAAGTACAGGGGAATCTGTTTCATGAGCATATTTTACATTTATGGCATTTTTCAGACGCTCTTATCCAGAGCGACTTACAATCAGTAGTTACAGGGACAGTCCCCCTGGAGCAACTTAGGGTTAAGTGTCTTGCTCAGGGACACAATGGTATTAAGTGGGGTTTGAACCTGTGACTCTGTAGTCTTCTGGTTCATAGGCAAGTGTGTTACCCACTAGGCTACTACCATCCCATATTTAGACGGAGTTCGTTTACTTTCTCTTTTGTCACTGAAAAACACAAGATTTGTAATTATCAACATCTTTGATAAAGTCATGTAATTTCTCACTTAAACAACAATTTGAATCAATTCTAAATAATAATATAACAAACACTATATATATATATATATATATATATATATATATATATATATATATATATTACATTTGCAATTCTTTATAAAAGTTGCTGTGAAACTGCAACCTTCAAAAAATGCTGGTTAAAGAGAAATTAGCAATATTGCTTTAACTTAGATGTTCTTTTGTTACCATGACTGCACAGCATTTGCGTTGCCGTATTTCATCATGTCACTTCCTGTTCTTCTTAATTAAGACAATAATAATCTAGCACACTGTAATATCTTTACTAATTTACATTTACAGCACTTATCAGACGCCCTTATCCAGAGCGACTTACAATCAGTAGTAACAGGGACATTCCCCCCCCGGAGTAACTCAGGGTTAAGTGTCTTGCTCAGGGACACAATGGTAGTAAGTGGGATTCGAACCTGGATCTTCTGGTTCATAGGCGAGTGTGTTACCCACTAGGCTACTACCACCCTACTTATTTGTCCATTTGTCCATGGGGTCTTTGCTATGAAGCTGTTATTCTCCCCTGGGTCACGGGTTCATTGCAACAGTAATGACAGATCATTTGTGTGTGCATTTGTGACTTGACTCGATCCCTGCCTTGGATTTCAGCCGTCGTATTTTTAGTTGAGTGATAGTGTGCTTAAGAGAGCCTTGCTTAATGCTTATATTTAGATCCTGATTATGGAGTGTGATGGACTTTGGCAGTGTAGCTGGCCTATGGAGTTCAAAATAATACATACCAACCTGGCACAACATTAAGACCCCCTGCACACTCAGACCTCTGCAGAAGTTCACAGGGGATCTTAGGGTTGCGAGGTGTGACCTTCAAATGGTTCCTCTTCGTCACTTCTTAGTTGCCCACTCAGCTGGCCGTATCCTGTGTGGTGAAACGGGGGCTGACATGGGCGCTCTGATCGATGAAACAACCTGCACTGTGTGTTCTGACACGTTTCAGTCGTGGCCAGCATTGCTACAGTACTTCTGATCAAGCAGGATAGCCTTCATTCCACGCGCACATTACTGAGCCTTGAGCGTCCGTGACCCTATTAGTGGGTCACCGCTTGTCCTTCCTCAGACCACTTTTGGTAAGCACTGCCCGCTGCAGTCCGGGAACAGCTCACATGGTCTGCTGCTTTTGAGATGCTCTGACCCACTTTGTCAAAGTCACTCGGACCCTTACTCTTCCAGCACAACAATGTTAACCATTGCAATCGCATATTAAATATGAATCTCTTCTCCTGATAGTGTGTTTATGTATTATGGCTGGCTTATCAAGTCTGTGCAGTCTATTTTGTGAAAATGATCACTTTGGCACCTTTACGAAAAAGAGATTCAGATGCAACTTCTTTCCGTCACAAGATTGTGATCTGCGGATAGGAACGAGTTTCACTATAGGTTCTCCAGATCGAGACAGGTTGAGATCAGGTGGGCTGATTATTAAGGCCGAATCAGAATACAGAACTCTTTCCTAGAAGCCAAGCTATAAATCAAAGGCCACACCCTGGACATAAATCACCCCTGCCGAGCCTCGTGATCCAGAATTATGGCGACAGCTTAGACAACTTTTCCTTGTCTGTTTATACCAGGTTGCATTTTTTTTTTTATAATGTAACAGTCATTAAAGAATCTGAAGTGTTGAGGCAAGTCTGAATTCTTTGTCATGCGTAAAAAGAATCGTACATTTTTGTTAGCTTTGTTTATTGAAATTAGAACAATATTTCAAAAACTTGCAAGGAACAGCCCAAAGGAAAAGGCCCTTACCCAAACCAGTCGCACACATTTTCATACCTAATTAAACAGACCTATGTTTTCAATATTGCAGTCACATGACGGGACAAAAAGGGACAGAAGGACCTTATGATGGAATAATTTAACAGGATTGTCAGGTTTTGTAACGTGGAGACGAGATCCTATTCGTCAATCTGGTTCTAATGGAATATCTGTGTTCCTCCGGTTCTGTCTGTGTGTGTGTGTGTGTGTGTGTGTGTGTGTGTGTGTGTGTGTGTAGGTTCGAAGGTGGGCGGGACCACATGTTCCCCATGGAGTTCTTCTTCCCGCCACAGCGCACCTGCCTCATCTGCTCCGACGAAGCATCTGGCTGCCATTACGGGGCCCTCACCTGCGGCAGCTGCAAGGTGTTCTTCAAGAGAGCGGCAGAGGGTAACACACATGCAGTCATCTCTACACACACCACAAACACACACACACACACACACACACAGATGCACATATGAGCACACAGTTTCATTCTCTGGTTTCAGTGTCAGTCTCCTTGTGGTTAGAATTTAACAATTCTCGAGTGTAATTTAACCAGATGTGCACGTTCACTTATTTGTAAATTTGCTGCACCGTCTTGTGCCATAGTGTTGCCAGCGGTGCACAATAAATGATAAACGGCTAATGCCACGCCTAGTTGGGAAAACATAGCTCAGTACTGGACAGGGATAGAAATGAGGCACTCTGTTGTGCCGCATTTTATTTTGACAACTTTCTAAAACTGCATATTGACCACAGTAAAGAAATATATGAAAACCAACATCACATCGGTATAAAAAAAAAAAACACTTTGAGACTCCCACTGCTGCACTCAGAAGAAATGTAATGTTACTGTGACACTGGTGGAAGCGAGTGACCAGTGGTGGTCAGCTCATCTACTGTTAATGTTGTCTCAAGTTTCATCACCCTCGTCTGCAGAGATTTTTTTTACCCCCGCTGGGGCCATTAAAGGGTACAGTGAGCGCTTTCTTGGCCCTGTTGAATTTAAATAGCAGTGATACGTGTGATGAGCCGACGGGAGAGTAGTCAGCTACCACTGTCTGGCGCTGCAGGAGGAGAGCCATTAGCCGCTCTTCTGGTTGTCCAGCATGTACGGTGCGAGTTGCACGGACTGTACAAAATGAGCCGAGCCTGTTCCTCTTTTGCATGTGAAATTTTAATCTCTGGCACTTAATTAAACAGTTAATGCAACTCATGCTCCCATTACAGTGTTTTGAAGCCCCTCCTTAAAAAAAGTAGGGTTGAACTTCGTAGAAGAACAGCTAAGGAGATTCTGTTAAAAAGACAAATAAAACATTATAAAACTGCTCATGCTTGGCAGCCAGGACACTGGCAGGGGCGTGTCCACAGAGGTTGAAATCCGATTGGGCGCCCCAATCAGAGCTGTTAATCAGTTTGTTCAATTAGAGTATCGTTTCAAAATCTGAAGCCTCTTGGGGTAAGTAAACCGTAGCAATAATTAGCATTTAATGATTTGCAAATGTTGACTTTAAGTTGATAAGTTGTGTAGACACGCCCCTAGTTGGCTATTTCCGCTTCATGTCACAGACCAGTTGCACGTTGGGCTTTGAACAGCTTTAGAGGCCTGTGTACGTTTTGTATGCGATGTACACTTTATTTCCAGAATGCACAGTCCCATCACACATTGGTTACAGTCACACGAAATGGTATTTGTTTATAGAATTTTTTTATTAAAAAAGGTGTTTTTTTCTTTCCGTGGATTCTCCCGCTCTGGCTGTGCACACAATTGACATGTGTCTGTCACACTGTCACTTGCGTCCCCAGTGACTGGGTTAATATTAAATTCAAAAGTAATAGGAAAAGCAAGTAATAGGAAATAGTGTGGTAGTAGCCTAGTGGTTAACACACTCGCCCAGGTTCAGACCCAGGTTCAAATCCCACTTACTACCATTGTGTCCCTGAGCAAGACACTTAACCCTAAGTTGCTCCAGGGGGGGGACTGTCCCTGTAACTACTGATTGTAAGTCGCTCTGGATAAGGGCGTCTGATAAATGCTGTAAATGTAAATGTAAGTCAGTAACTGTTACCTTAAACACTTGGAATATATTTTTGATTGCACTCATTTCCCCCCTGTACATTCTGCAATCTGCATTCGATTTATGTTGCAAATCTACTCCAAACTCAATGTGTCCCAACCTCACACAAACTCCTAGAAGCATCCTGCCATGGTCAACTCTAGCCCTAGTCCAACAACTGTATTTCCCATGCTTATCAGCCAGATTTGTTGGGACGGATGTCTTAAATGATCCTTTTCCGCACCCCAAGGCAGAGGTTCGCTGCCGATTTGCTCCGTGATTCATGCTTGTGTCGTATAGAACAGCTGAGTCAAGGTAGTTTGATGGTAGTTTGATCTTACTTATGTTCCAGGCTGCGAGCACTCAGCTGTCGATAGGGTTATTGAGGATGTGTGTCGCCGCTGCTGAGTACGCGCCCTAGATTTGTGATGCCGCTGTAGATGACACTCAGGGACGTTAGGATGGGAGCTTTTAGCAACACAGATCTATGCCCGCTTTTACAGGATGTAGCTGTATTTTTGACTGCTTGCAAACCTGTAAAACCTGACATCCTGAAGATAACACAGCAGGCGCCGAGTGCCTTACAGTGTTTTCATACCTGTTTAGTGTGGGTAAATCGTGCCCCGAGTTTGAGCATGTTCGAACACGGCAATCGCGGTCCGCGGAGACCCTGAGAGGACGTGGCTTGAGTTGTTTTAAACTGAAGTGGCTGAGCAATGGCCTCCAATGACCGGAGAGAATCGTCTTTTTTGCTTGACTTCACACTTGTAGAACACGACTGAACGATGAAAAATGATCAGAGCACCGCGCAACGCGTTTGCTCCCTCAGCATGATGTTTGAGAAAATCGATTTATTAGTCTGACTAAAGCCGGTCACTGACATACCAACAAGCAAATCCCCAACTATTACAGCGAAGTCAGACACACTTCAGACAATAATTCAATTTCCCTCCAGTGCAGGTCTTAGAGTTTGGTATTAGACTAGTGGGTAACACGCCTATAGAACCAGAAGACCATAAAGTTCCAGGTTCAAACCCCACTTATTACCATTGTGTCCCTGAGCAAGACACTTGACCCTGAGTGTCTCCAGGGGGACTGTCCCTCTAACTACTGAGTGTAAGTCATTCTGGATAAGGGCATCTGATAAATACTGTAAAAGTAAATGAATAAGACAGGAGAACTATTTATATTTCCACCTAGGGGTGTACTCACTTTTGTTGGCAGGGGTTTAGACATTCACGTCTGTGTGTTTAGTTATTTTGAGGTGACACAATCTGTACACTCACTACTTCACATTGTATTATGTCTTCAATGTTGATTAAAAAAATGTGAAGGGTGTACTCACTTTTGCACGCAGAACATTTACAACTGTAGGCGTGTGTTTTAGACTCCATCTCCAACCGCAGCAAAAACATGCAATATGCAGGCATAGTGAGATGGACTGCAGAAATAAGAAATGCTCGATTAAATAAATAAATATTACATATTTATTAGACATGCGCTATGTATTTATTACTCTAGATCATTTGCGAAGGTACAAAAACAAATAGTGCGCATTGGGGAGTGTGGAGAGAGGGGCAATAAAGCATAACTGTACTCACTGTCTTCTGCATGTATACCTAGCAAGTGATTTAGGAAGTTATCCACATCCCCATCATAGTATTTCTTCTTCCCTCCCTGATTTAATCTTTCCCCCTCTCTACCTCCCTCCCTCTCTCTCTCTCTCTTGTTCTGTCTATCTGTCTCTGATAGGCAAGCAAAAGTACCTCTGCGCCAGCCGGAATGATTGCACCATTGATAAGCTGAGGAGGAAGAACTGTCCATCATGTCGTCTGAAGAAATGCTTTGAGGCTGGAATGACTCTTGGAGGTAAATCAGAGCACAGCGCCCCAAAACCACAAACCTCACACATACAGACCAATTAAAAAAAACCACACTTAGTATGGGTTGGGCACCATGACCCTCCAGAACAGCTTCAGCACGTCTTGGCACAGAAATTACAGTCTGTCTTACTGTACTGGAGGGGCGGAGACCTTTCTTTCCTCATTTAGTATGGTGATGGTGGCTGGAGTCGGACCAAAGTCTCTCCAGGGCTTCACTTTTAAATCTTTAAATCTTTTCTTCCATTCACCTGACCAGTCACACAAGCCTCTGCTGCATCATGTGTTGTTTGTGTTGCTTCAACCTCTGTATGGCATGACAAAATGATGCGATCGTTTCCCTCCGTTTTTGGAGCTGAGGGTGTAAGCAGAGGCGATGGGTGCAATTAACCCATTATCCCTATTTTAATGACTTCCATTATTTAATTTGATCAGCGAATTCCTTTTGCAGACCCCGTGGCCCTGTATGTAAAGCGTGTCTGTTGGGATGGCGGGGTGGAGATAATAGCATGGCCTCGGCATCGAGGTCAAACCCGGGCTGAGGAGCAGCGCCATTATGGTATTAGTGTGGATGAAGGTGGTAGTTTCTGCTGCACGTCGATTGCGGGGGGCTGTAATAATCTCTCAGGTACATCGTGCCAAAGACAGACAGAGAGAGAGAGAGACTCTGGTTGCCAAATTCATGTCGGGAAGATTTACCTCTCAGGTGCCAAAAATTCCCTGCAATTTAGTCTTTCGTGGACCAAATCTTTTTTTTTTTCCATCTCTTGCTCACATCATACACAAATAGGCTTCCTCTGGCTGTTCCCTGTCCCGCTGAGTAATAACTACGATCTCTTTCAGAAAAGATGTTCCACGTGGGCGTGCCTCAAGTTGATAAGAGTTGATCATTTTTTTTAGAAATTATAATTGTAATCTTGTTTTAATTGATTATTGGAACTCGGCAAGCCTGGTCGTTGTGTGAAGAACCCTAATATGGCTTTAATGTGGAGTCTTCTGTAGGTGTGTGAGATTATGTGTGTGTGTGTGTGTGTGTGTGTGTAAGTGTGTTACTCACCTCCCATTCCCAGTCCTGTTATTCTAACCTTAATCACACACACACTCAGCAGTGCACACAGCAGTGGCTGTCACACAAAGGGGAGTGCTGGCGCTAATCAACTCTCCAGCAGAGCCTGGTGGTAATTTAGCCTCCATCCTTTCTGTCACGCTCACAATTACCCACAAGCCCCTGAGAGTCCCAAGAAGCTCTAAAGATGGCCGCCCGGCGTTAATTTTAGTCCTCTGTTCAATTTTCACCCTCCCTGATGCTCGGTGAGCGTGCTGGTGTGAATTGTGTGGATTTGGGGGGGGGGGGGTCTGGGGGCAGAGCTGGGAAGAGAGGGTTTGAATTGGGGGGTAATTTGGCCACCAGCAACTGAGAGTGGGGAGCGAGGGCCGGTTATATGTGGTGTAATGCCATAATGTACTGATTGCCTCTGAGCAGTCTCCTCTTCACTCCTCTTTTAACTCCCATTAAAAAGCACCTTCCCCCCCTCGCTCTCGGCCCCTCCATCCTCACCGAGGAGTTCTTAATAAAAAAGCTCCACTCGCAAAAAAAAGAAAAGAAAAAGTTCTTTCTCCCACATTTCCTCTCCCCACTGTCACTGTCTCCCCTCAACCCCCCGACACTTCTTCTCATCTCACTTTGTCACCACCCATCCGTCCCTCTCTCTCCATCTCCACCTCTCGCACTCGTAGACGTGCCAGATGCAGTGTGCCGAAGTCTTTATGACTTAACGTCTACAATTACAGTGGATACATCACACATGTGTTCTACTTATCCAACATTATAATTTGATTGGTCGATGCATGTCTGGAAAAAAAGGCTAGCCCCCTACCTGCTTTCACCTATTATTTTAATGCTTCGCGAAGTGCTTTTATTTTAATTTGTATGACATGTTACTAGGCAACCATAACCTTTAATGGATTTAATTACTTGGATGAAGAATTATGTGTACTGGTGATTATTATTATTAGCATTATTATGACAAAATGACAACATTCATTAAATATTCGTAGAATCACCGTAAACCCACAGGCTCATGGATTTCCTGTTGTTTATTACACGTTCATTACTGATCTTCAAGTTCTGAAAGTACAGAATAATCTCACATTCTTCATTCGAAACTGAAGTTGTGCAATTAACAGTGGGCATTATTTCTCCTGATTGCTCATTTAAATCTTACGGGTAGCAGAGTTGTGAAACACTGCAGCACAGCACACGGTGCACACAACGAAATGTGTCCTCTGCTTTTAACCATCACCCCTGGTGAGCAGTGGGCAGCCATGACAGGCGCCCGGGGAGCAGTGTGTGGGGACCTTGGTGGCTCGGGATTCGAACCGGCAACCTTCTGATTACAGACCATGATGGGTGTTAAACAGACAGACTAAAGACTTTATCCTCCTCCAAAAAAAAAAAAACAAAACATAATTGCACATGGCTGCAGGCGCGCTAATGGGAAACCAAGTGTTTTTTCGCAGAAATGTTTCCTTGGGTTTGAATGTGTAGAACCCCCTAATGTCAGTGGGTTTAATTTATTTCTGGGCAGGTGGAGGAGTCTGGAGATGTAGATTGTTTCTGCCTTTCCGACAGTGACGTGATAAGTGGTCCATTAAGATTCATGTTTTTTCGTCTCATTGTTAATGTTTCTCATGCTCTCTTTTACCTTCGCTACCCTTGCCTGCTGTTGTTGGGTCACCTGCACTAAAGGCGTCTTTTCTTTGTCACTCACAAAAAGTTAGCTAAATAATTTGAATGCACAGGGTTAGATTTTTTGATTTTATATAAAACAGGAAAGCAAACCTAGCTCTTTAGTTAAAACAAATGATTGAGTTACTCAGTTCTTACTGAGTAAATTGGCAACATAATACAGACTTATATTCTGTTCACATTTTACATGTTACAAATATCCCCTCATGCACTGACAATGCATGCAATTTGTGTGTGATTTACTAGCTGGATTTACTTGCTGACATAGTGAAAGGTAATGTGTGTGTGTGTGTGTGTGTGTGTGTGTGCGCACTTAAATGCCATGTTTGTGTGTTGAACAGATACCGGCAGATCAAGGAGAGATTAGTAGAGATGGAACTCAGCAAAGTGTCACTGTGACCCGAGCAGTTTTGGGAAGTCGGTCTATTGCATTACTGAAGCATTTATTCAGCGTGCGCGTCTCAGTCTGGAAATCTGGATTATTAGCCGTCTTCCTTTGTGTGCTTTTTACCAATGATATATGTGAGCCCATTCGTGTGCTTATACTTAATGTGCGGTATGCGTGTGTGCGAGGGAGAGTTTGAATGATTTGCCGGACAGGTTAATGGGCCCAAGGGCGGTTGATTGCTGTGTGTATGTTGGCATTAATTCGCCGTAGCGCGCCAAGGGAGGGCAGCGCAACCTGACCCATTTACTGCCCGCTCCGGTAAGACCGGCGCCCCCCGATCGGGTCCCGGCCTCCGCCCCGTTCTGCAGTGCGGGCAGGAATTTTTAATCACCGCCGCCTTTTGATTTACGAAGATGGAGGCCGCTTTTTTTTTAGGTGCCCATTAAATTTGCGCGTGCAAATACGACGTGCCGGTAAGCACTCCCCGACAGCTCCCGCTGTTTCAACGTCACCCGCCTGCCCGCCCGACCGCCTTTGCAGGTGAACTTGAGAAATTGTTTCTGGATTAAATTCGGAGGATAATAACGTCTCTTGGATCTGAGATAGTAACGCGCCGTGGGTTCGAAATGGCACACAAAAGCACTTTTTTTTTTGCTAAGAGCGCGCGTCACGCCACTAAACAGTCTTTATTGTTTCTATAAATATGGGGGCCGGGGTTGTCGGCTTAATTTAATAAACTGCCATAAATACCCTGCGATAAGCAGGCCGCAGAGATGCAGAGAAGGTATTTAATCACCGAGGTACGTGTTCCACTTCCTTGCGCTGGCAAACACGCACCTCAATACACACACACGCACACACAAATCTTGACAGTTTGTCAGTTTGACCTGCCGTCCCTCCTCCAGTGACATTTTGTATGACGATGTTGCCATAACTACGGGCCTCCTGACCTTCTGGCTCCGTTTCCGCACCCTCGTATCCCTTTGGAGTATTTTTATCTGCGCGCTTGTGCCTGTGTTTGTTTATGTGCGTTTCTGTCCGTGTGTCTAACTGGACTGGGTTATCTCGAGCAGCAGCGGCACTGTAGAAACCTGCATGTGTGTGTCCGCGCGCGACAATTGGTTGTAGCTACATCATGTTCGATACAAGAAAGGTCACATCAGGGTTCCCAGTTTGAAGATTGAGAGAAGATTGGTGTCCAGTAGAGTCCAAATATGAGGTTCGATCGGCCTTCTGCTATAGATTAGAATGACATGCGATGAAGGCTGAAGCAGGTGTCGCTATGGCCACTGCTATTCCTGACCCGGCCCCGTTAACCCCGAGCCAGACTGGCGTAGTCCCAGCTCTGTCCATTTGTACCCTTTCTGTGTACTGTGTGTGTGTGTGTGTGTGTGTCAATTCATGGCCTCTTGGTGGTTGGCATCCACTCTGTGTATTCACTGGGTCTCTGATAGTGATTTTGAGCAAGACAGGCCATTAGCACGATCCCAAACGATGGGGGATTGATTAATCACCCTGACTATATGTGCGGGTGGGTTTTTCTGTTCAATTTGTTGGAAGGGAGATCACCAAAGACATGTTGGCTTTTAAGGGAAGATGTCAAAATGTTGATTCGGTCAGGGATGAAATGTTTATTTAAAAGGATCTGAAGGTTTTAGTTTGAAAGGGGAAAGTCAGCAGAATATGCTGTCTCTAAAAAAGCTGTTTCTATAAGATTATATTTCTTTTTTTGGCTATTCTACAGAGGAACACACCGATCATTGAAGCTACTGATTTATCTGCTTTGAAATTGCAGACTGAACAAACAGACTGTGATTAAGAACTTGTGTGTATGTATGTGTGTGTTTGGCATGGACTGATAAGTAAGGTGTGTGCCACATCATCATCACTCCAAAAAGACAAAGAAAGCGGGACCACCTCCTTCTAGCCCCCTATCTGCAGGAGACCTGAAAATATGCATTTGTAAAGATGCAAAGAGGTGTTATTGATTCCATGAATTATTAACGTCAGTATTACCAGAGCTGCCGTCAGAGGTGAGTATGTGTGTGTGTGTCTGTGAGATACTCCTGCATCAGCTCTGGACTCTGGGTTCAGCTTAGTTCTACCAATATTGGGCCAGTATTGACAGATTATCTGTAAAATATCGCAGTTGCCAGTATTATATAATTCCTTTAAAACATTTCCCAATAAAAAAACCAATCGGCTGCTGTAGGCCATAGAAAACATTAATTTTCAATGGCATATTAAAAAGTCAAAATATGTCAATAGTAATATCTGCAAAAGCCTGGGAGCTTCAGACTGACAGGGGTTCTCAGTGCATAAAGGCTTTTAATAGGCATGAAATAGTGTATTCCATTCTATTCATCTCTCTCGCTCTACCTCTATAAATTCACTCCCTTTCTCAGCATTTAGCTCTTAAGTCTTAATGCCTCCCCCCAAGCAACAGCACAATTCCTGTCAACCAAGTCATCACTAAATCGGGCTCTGCAGGGTGTGGCTGAGTTCTGCGTTGTTATTAAACTGCACAGTCTGGTTCATTTGAAAAGAAATCATTTATTTAAAAACAAATTATTCATTTATTCATTAGGTATCACTTGATTATTGGCGTTGATGATGACGATTGATTAAAAAAAATTAAGTAAAATAGACTCACACCATCGATGAAGTCTCCACTTGTCGATCGATGCCTCAGTGCACCAGCGCCAACGGATCCATAGCATGTCATGAAGTAGCTGCCAATACCCGGCGCTGGCAAAGGGAAGGGCCTGACAGACAAAGTGCGGGAAATTCATGTGGGAAAATGCTGAGTGCCGCCTTTTAAAGCGCTCCGCGAGTTCAGTTCGGCTCAGCTCAGTTCATCCCAGTGTCAGCCATCACTCCTGCCTCCTCGGGAAGAGGGGAGCTTGCCTCCTCGCAACAAACTAAGCTGAAAGTTAAGTTTTTTTTGGGGGTTTTTTTTTTCAAAAAGTTGAAATCCGGTTTGTGGGGGATCGCATTTCAAACCCCCAAGTCGTCTACCTGTTTACTGTCGTTGCAGTGTATACCCCACACCCCTGCCACCCTTTTCTTGTTCCTTTCCGTCCTTCGCTGTTTCACTTTTTCACCTCCCCAACACTTCTATTCTGAGAACTCAGCTGTTGTTTCTTCTCATTGTTAGGACGAAGCATCAGAAAATAATGATCTGAATATAAATTTGGTCAATCGCCAGCACTGTGACAGTGGCTAAGTATTTGCTTTCTTCCGAAACCTGGTATAATGATCTCTGGAGCCGTCTAGTGCTTCAAAGTATTTCACGGAAACATCGTATTCATCATTCATTCATTTATTATGTATATTTTCTGGACCACATTACAGAATAGATAATACAATGGAATTTTCCAGGAATGTAAAATTAGTTCCAACATCATTCCGATGATCAAGGACTCTTAATATTTAATTCACCTGCTGATGAGAAAAGAAAAGAAATCGGCGTCTGTGTCACAATTACAGGCGTTAAGCCGCAAAAGCTGCACCTCTTTATTTCTATTTGATGTCCCCATTAAATCCACATGCAACTTGACCTGGTATGCTGGGCGAAGCGCAGCCGCAGTTGAGTTCATGGATTTGTATCAATTCTATACTTTTACTTGCATTTTTGTGTGCCACAGAAAGAGAGAAAGTACTAAAAAAAAAAAAAAAACTCCAAACCCCCCAGCTTTCCACATCAGGACGTTGCGGCACTTTTTTTTTTTTTTTTTTTCCGCAGCAGGGTTCGATAAACGGTACAACCCCATTACCCAGGCGAGGCTGACTGACAGTCCTGTGTTTGATTTGAATGTGACTTTGCTAAACTTTGCAGAGTTTAGAAATTGTAACCGCTGTAATGCTCTTAAGCTTTGAACCGTCCTCGGTGTTTGCGCAACCCTTACCCCGTTCCTCCGCTAGACTGGCTGACAGTGTGTGTGTGTGTGTGTGTGTGTTTTGCTTTTGTATGAAGTTTGTGAGGCTGTTTCAAAACAGTGAAGCAAACTTACCAAATACCTTTCAAATTCACTTAGTGTATGGAAAGTATTTACAGATTAGGGGTGTAAGAAAAAAAAAAATTATTCACGGCGGTTAACGACGTGGCCTCACACCTCCAAGGTTGCGAGTTCGAATCCCAGCTCCGAAATTGAATGCTCTCCCCGTGTTGGAGCGGGTCTCCACCGGGTTCTCCCCCAGTCCACAGATATGCACACTAGTTGAATTTCTGACTAAATGCTCCATAGATTTGTATGTGTGAGTGAATGGTGTATGTGTGTGTGTGTGTGTGTTTGTGTGTGTGCACCCTGTACTCTAATCTGTTTAAAAAATTGAATAATATAATTTTTTTTAATGAATAGTTTATATGCAGACTTCTGGTAGATAGCATATATAATGTATTGTGACGTTTCATTGCCCTGGCAGTGAGCATATTGATTTTGTTGTATTGCTTTAGCTGTTCAGATTGTCCCCTCATTCACTCATTCACTATAAATGGCTCATTACATAGAAGCAGAACAACGTGAGAAGGCCAAACGGCTGTTAACAAGTCTTCTGGTGTCACAGTGCAACATAATCTCACAATTACGTGCTGGATGCTCGTAATTATCGCTGTTGAATAAAACAGCGTTTGAGCATACACCACATGCGTGAGGACCCCTTGATGCCTTGATTTCTTTACAATGTCGAAATAAAAATTTCCTACACAACTTTCTTTTTTAGCAACAGAATATATTTTTTTCTTTTACTATATTTACAGGTTTACAATATTTATTAATACATAATAATATATATATGTATGTATTTTAAAAGCTGAATTAATCAATTTACCCTTAAAACAGTTTCTAAGTACATTTTATTCCAAAGCCAAATTTAGAACTATGAAATTAACTGATAGATTGTATTGCGAGGATTCTAACTGAATAAAATCATGCATTTTTTGGGCACGAGGAAATTGTTAAACTGCCAGATCATAAATCGCAAGTTCATAACCGAGCAGCCTACCGCTGAGGTTTAAGTGAAGGGCAGTGAAATAAAAAATGCAGGGCGGAGCAGAAGAGCAGTGAACAAGTGAAGCCTGGCGAACAAGCGGCGCGCCGCCGCCTTGGTCGTTCGCTCAGCCTTTGTTAAGTGCAGTGCTGGCCGAGAGGCTGCGCACCAGATGTTTGCTAATGATCCACCAGATGCTGTGGGCCCCGCCAGCCGTCGAGCAAGCGGAGAAGTCGCGGTTACGGTGCAGATTTTCCACCGCATCGAGATCGGATTTTAAAACGGTTTCTTCTTCAACCTGGGCCGTCCCTTGAAAGTCGGGCGCGGAACTGGGAGCCGTGGAGCTCCGTGCATGAGTAACGGTTTGTCTCAATGACACCATTTGTCACAAGGCTTGCAGTTTGAAACAAAATGGCATTTCCGTGGAGTTACATAAGGGCCGCCCTGTCCAAATCCTGCAACAGGGAAGGAATGAGGACGTGAATAAAAAATAAATAAACCGAGCATCTGATCATGCTCATTTGGAATTAAGTTAAAATTTAAACAACATATGGACATCTTAATACAATAGGAATAGGAAATCTTAGGATTTTTACACAACTTCTCATGCGTTGATAGAATTATGTTTAATTTGGGCAAGATATATGATATGAGTTGAAGTAAAACAGCATTTCTGCGGACCCAGGCCGTGCCGGCTTCGTCTTGGCTCTGAGTTTTTACTGCCGGTGCGGGCGCCAGACTCCATGTTGGCTCCGCAGCCCGCTGCCTGTCAGGACGCCAGGCTTCAGAGTGCTGATGGGATGGACACGAAGCTGATGTTGTTGGCTCTGGAACATCCCTCGAACGCGCCGCTTTATGTAGATGACCGCGAAGCCAGATGATGGATGCTGTCTCTTTAGCAGCAAGTGTTTATAGTGGCTGCCGCTGCCGTGTTCTTTAGGCCAGAGCGCCAGTTTCCGTGTTGACAGAAGCAATCCCGAGTAAATCGTTTAGGGCACGAGCCTTCACTTCACTTCAGCTCGGAGTAAAAACGTGTTGGTCTACAGCTCTCTATGTTTTATTTGTCCACTTGTGATTGATGCTTAAGAGCCCTCCGTTATTTTCACTATTCATTTGACAAAGGTTTGGAAATAAAACACATACAGTACGACCACAAAGCCAAGAACCCTGCAGGACTGCTGCTCTGGGAGGTTTTCTCCATTTGTCCATGAGTGGTTATCCTTTGTAAAAGAGAGATTTTGTCCCTCCGCCCCTAAACGGGCAGACAAATGAATGAATGAACAAACAAATGATTCAATGAAGCATGCAGATAACCATGTGTAAGTTATACTGTGTATACTGTACTGCCGCACACAGACCCACAACAGTGTAAACATTGTACTGTATTTCATGTTCGGTTGCTTTGATCTCTGCACAGAAGGATCAGATAGCATGATTGCGTGTTCATAGAAAAGGTCTTTGACATTCTGCAGCGAAGCACTCAGTGGCAAATGTAACTGTTCTCCCTCAATTTAATGAGAAAAAGCACTTAAATCTTGTTTTTTTGCCTGAAAGATAGACCTTTTCTTTAAATATTGATCACTTAAGATTAAATAAATATTATTTGGTTCAGCATCTTGTCTTTTTTTGTCTGTTTACTCGAAGCCCGGAAACTGAAGAAGATTGGCCAGTTGAAGGGACCCGAGGACGAGGGGTCATTGGTGGGCCCAGCCGAGGCCGCCCTAAGCGTCTCCCCCAAGCCCAGCCTCACGTTCCACTCTCAGCTGGTTTTCCTCAACATCCTGGAGTCCATCGAGCCTGAGGTGGTCAACGCTGGACATGACCACGGCCAGCCGGACTCGGCAGCGGCCCTGCTCACCAGCCTGAACGAGCTGGGAGAGAGGCAACTGGTCAAAGTGGTGAAGTGGGCAAAAGGACTGCCAGGTACTCAAAAGACAGAGAGAGAGAGAGAGAGAGAGAGAGAGAGAGAGAGAGAGAGACTCATTCTGAAATTTGTCACAATAGCATTACTACAAATACAATGTCATTTGTTTTCATAATTTAATTTTAACTTTTGTATACACAGTAACTTGCTACAGGAACTGCTACTTGACTGAAACATTTATTAAATTAATGTAAGATCACAAAGGCCATTTGCAGGGCTATTGTCTGAAATAGCACAACCCATCTTGTGTTCTGAGCTGCTCCCTATTCAGATCAACGTAATAAACCTGTCAGAGCTTGCTTTACGGTTTGTTTATTATAAAAGAGAAAAAAAAAGCTTTGTTAACCATATAAGTCATCATGTCATTGATGTAAATAATGAGCTGGAACAGGGAATAAAAGCATGCAAAATCAAAGCAGGGAAGTTTAACCAGAGCAAATAAACGAGATTAAAGACTCAAACTTGTATATTCACTGTTCTGATCTTACTGCTCTTAATGCATAGGGACGTGTGTGAGAAACAGATGTGCATCCCTCCTTTTGTTTGTGTGTGTGTGTACTTGTTCAGGGTTTCGTAACCTGCATGTGGACGATCAGATGACGGTGATTCAGCACGCCTGGATGGGGGTGATGGTCTTCGCTATGGGCTGGAGATCCTACAAGAACGTCAATGCCAGGATGCTCTATTTCGCCCCCGACCTGGTCTTCAATGAGTGAGTTCTGCTCTCTCCGGCCGTGGAAGGACACCTCCATCAAACCATTCATTACGTCCATCTGCGATCCTCTTTCTTCCAACTCTCTCTCGCTCTCTCTGGCAGATGTCTTGTATATCATATACACAATAGTTGCCATTGCAGCTTTGGAAAATCATTTATAATTCATTCTGCCTGATTAAGGTGAGCTGTTTCTTTGTGACTCTTTGTCGCTGAGTCTGCTGGGGAAGATTGGATTTTTTTTGGGAGGGGGGGAGCCTGTATGTGTGGTCTGAATGGTTTCCACCTCTAGCAGCAGAAAGGGTATTAGCCCAAATCCTGGCATTCCTAATGTGAGAATCCAATTTTTTTTTTTCTTTTGAATAGTCAAAGCAACCAAACTGAACAAAGTCTGAAAAGGAAAAGAAAATCATATCTCATAAGAATTCATAAGAATTAGTCAAATTAATTCATCACAACATTAGTAAAATGCCATTTTGTATTTATTGCCGGACAATGAAACTGCCAATGAAATCTTGAAATGTTCAGTGAAATTGCTGTTCAAATCACATGAATAAGCTTTTCCAACCGCTTACAGTTCTGTGAACAAATGCACTGATCAATTCTACACTATTCACGTGTCTCATTTGAACCCCTCCACTACGGGTTCCTAAGTGAACTTGAACAGTCCACCTTTACCAAAGATTAGCAAGGCCATTTCAAGCGAATGTCTGCAATAACACACCACACTTGGCATTTCACTAACAATTTATATGAACAACACATAAGGGCTTAAGTGAATGAACACAAGCATTTATCTCAAATGTAGGGCCATCATCATCAAATTGCGTAGAATATGATAACAACAAGACAAACAGCGCACAATAGCGACATTGTGCAATTTTTTGGTTTCTAGGGCCTTTCTCACCGCCCGGGTTTCAGAGAACTGGGGTGTTGCCCTGAAGTGTTTTTGGAATCTGTTCTTTCCAGGAATTCTTCCTGCTGGACACAGTCTTTCAGCGTCAAAACACTCTGCGCAAGCCATACCGTTTTACATCTGTGACGCTCCATTCATTCTGAAAAATACAACAGGCAAAAGAGGTGGAGTGGGGAGGGACTGCGCGTGGATTTCTAACCTCCGATTCGACCCTAAAAAAAAGGTTGATGGATGGCATGGCATCTGTAAATTTCCCCTTTCCTTCGTACACCCAATGCCTGGATGCGCTTCATGTGGGAGATGAACAGTCTTGTGCCTGAAGTGAACCCAGCAGATGTCACCCACACATGACCGTCGGCGAGACGACCCCTGGTTTGCGGCGGTACACCAGCTGAGGTTGCGCACCTCGGGTCAGGCCACCCCCTGGCAATTTGTGTGCACAGCTGAGGACGTTGATGAAACTAGGCGTGGAACCAGAGGCAATATTCCTGTGACCATGGTGCCTGGATCATGATGCGATTCTCATAGCGCAAAGCCTCATGGCCTCGATCCAAAGGAGCCTTGTTAATGCTCGAAGAGATTCAGTTCCACCACCGATACGTTCTCCGGGGCACACAGGCCAGCGATCCCTTTTCCAGCTGTGGAATATTTTCTCAGTGTAGGTGAGAGGAGTGCGAGAGGCAAAGTGCGATGGTGAATCTCCTGATCCATAGCCAGGGGCATTGTAAAGACACGAATATCACCCGAGGTTGAAAAAAAAATCATGGTGTCAAGGAACGTCTTCATTTCCATAAAGTACTCTGTATCCCCGGCCCCACTGGAGAGTTTGTCAGCGTCTGTAATTTTCTTAGAGGCTCAAGTGCTGTAGCTTGGCTTGGAATTCGCTAAAGCAGGATGTCAGGCCAACGCCATCAGCAATGGCTTTGATGCGCTCTTGGCTTGGCTGACTGAGCGAACTTTTCTCTGAGTCAAGCTGTAGGTCTGTGAGTGAGAAAGTCAAGCGCCGCTTCATTGTGAAACAAGCATCATTTTCTGTTTTGAAGTGAAGCAGTAGTACCAGCGCCAGCTTACCTACATCGAGCGACAACATGGGTATAATATGCTTCAAATCTAGTTAAAAATTCTAATATTGGTTTTAAAAAGGCTAAGAGTTCTCAGCAGCATTAAGTACTGGGATGGATCTACCACCGAGATTTAAAGGAATTGGCTGGCTCACCTGGACATGAGGGACAGGGAGCAGAGGCCATATTACAGAAACGTCCTTACTTACAGATCCTGTCCTAACTAGCTGGTAACCGTGGCAACACAAACTTTCTGATTTGCTGAAAAATCTTTTTTTTTAAGTGAAGTGATTGTCATTTTGATACACAGCAGCACAGTACACAGTGAAATGTGTCCTCTGCATTTAACCCATCACCCTTAGTGAGCAGTGGGCAGCCATGACAGGCGCCCGGGGAGCAGTGTGTGGGGACGGTGCTTTGCTCAGTGGCACTTCAGTGGCGCCTTGGCAGATTGGGATTCGAACTGGCAACCTTCTGATTACGTGGCCGCTTCCTTAACCGCTAGGCCACCACTGCACCATTTCTGCAAACATTGACACATGCACAGTGTTAGCAGGTAGAACATGCAGGTGGTAGAAGAGGCTTATGACAGGCAGTGTTAGTAAAGACAGGCAGTCGCAGGCCAGTTATGCTGTGGTCAGTCAAGGCGCTACCACTAGCTATGGACCTGGTGCCATTGATCTTCTCTGTTGGCCATTTATCCCCCTTCGCTCTCTTTTATTTCCTGGGGCAATGTGTTTTATATAAACTGAGAAAATGTTGGGTGCATTGGTGGCCTAGTGGTTAAGTAAGCGGCCCCGTAATCAGTAGGTTGCCGGTTCAAATCCGGATCCGCCAAGGTGCCACTGAGGTCCTGCTGAGCAAAGTACTGTCCCAACACACTGCTCACCAAGGGCGATGGTTAAAAGCAGAGGACACATTTTGTTGTGTGTGCTGTGCTGCAGCGTATCACAATTACAGTCACTTCACTTTCACTTAAAAATAACATTGCATTGGTTCTTAAGTATTGCTAGGTGACCATATTCTACATTATACTATAATCATGTTCATTATAGAGTGGACAACACAGTGAAAGATGGCTCGTTTGGACATTGCCATTGACCATTGCTGTCTAATTTGCATTTTTGTGGAAACGGCTTCCCCTGCAGGCTAAACTGTGTATTTTTAAGTAGCTAGAGACATTGTTGCTACGTACCAACGCACAATAATGCTTTGTCAGCCTGTATAATACAAAATGCTAATATTCTGCTAACGGGAGTAGCCAAAAGTAAAAGGAGGAGAAGATTATGCGTCAGTAATTTTGTTTTAATTATGTGGGCAAGGGTTCAGTTTACACCTTCATTTGTTTATTTGAACCTGAACCGCAGTTACTTATCTATTTTCACAGCTTCTCTATGTCCTCAAACTCATGATTATTATCAGTCATCATCCAACTCTGCTGAAAGAATTTTAGATGAGCAGTAATAGGCAAGGCTCCATATTTAATGATGCACTTTGTGAGTATACATTATGCTAATGTGCTCAAAAATGAGGGACTCGGAAGTCATCCTGAGTGTTTAGATTTAAGAAGGCCAGTAGAATCAATAAAGTATGGTCTGTAATGGGAGCCTGACAATGTTCGCCACATTAGTCATTAAAAATGAACAAAGGCATGACTGCAGCTGTACAAAATCTCTCCTTAATCTCACATTGGCCTGTGACTGATTGTAATGGAGCCTAGAGGTGACAGACATCACAAGTCTGAGTATTTGTGTATGTCCCATTGACAACAGTTGAGAAAAATCAGTTTTTTTTCCGGTGTTTTATTACAAAGGAATCTAATGTATTGTCTGTCCTTCCCTCCCTCTGCCTCACTCTCTCTCTCTGTCAGTCGGAGGATGCACATCTCCAGCATGTATGAGCATTGTGTGCAGATGAAGCACTTCTCCCAGGAGTTCGTGCTGCTGCAGGTCACACAAGAAGAGTTCCTCTGTATGAAGGCCCTCCTCCTCTTCAGCATCAGTGAGTTTCCCTGGCATTCGCTGCAACAAAGGGAGCCTTACAGAAAGGCCATTTCCTCAAAAGGGGTTCTTGCAGCCTACTGTCTCAGAAATATACATGCTTCATACACGTGGACCTTAAATGTGTGTCAGGTTATGTGATGCAGATGGAGCAGACAGTATATTAGATTTGTAGGAATCTCGTAACTAAGCGGTGCTTTGATACTTTTCATGAAATGATATGGCCGTAAATCGCCTGTTCTGTCTGCACCTGCAGTTCCAGTGGAAGGCCTAAAGAGTCAGAAGTATTTTGACGAGCTGCGTCTTACCTACATCAACGAGCTGGATAGGCTCATTAAATATGGCAGGAAAACCAACTGTTCCCAGCGCTTCTACCAGCTTACACGTCTCATGGACTCCCTGCAGCCGGTGAGTTGTTGCACCACAGACACTGTCGACTGCACACATGCTGGCCTAAAGTCTACTTTTTATTATTATTTTACTGTGATGGGCAGTAATGCAGTACTGTAACAGTATTGCATTTCTCAGTATTGTAAGGGATTAAAATCAGTAACAATATTTCAGTAATATTGCATCTGAACCCATGTTTTATAGTGTTATGACAGCAAAACCTTTACAGATTTACAGTTATTCAGATCAGCTGGATTGTGGTTTGTTGACTCCTTTTTACAAGATTGTTTCAGTAAAGTGAACTCAAAGTTAGTCTGAATATGGTCATGTTTAGTTATTACTCTTCTACTTATAAAGTAGCACTCTTAATATATTGTGTAGATGCAAATAGTAGAATTGCCCAATGGTGGCTCAGATGTTTTTCATGTAATCAAATCAGTATGATAATCGACATGAAAAGCAGCCTTATTTTCCCCAAATATCTGCTTTCCCCTCTACAGATTGTCAGGAAGCTCCATCAGTTCACCTTTGACCTGTTTGTTCAGGCACAGTCTCTGTCCACGAAGGTCAGCTTTCCCGAGATGATCGCAGAGATCATCTCTGTGCAGGTGCCAAAGATCCTGGCAGGCCTGGCCAAGCCCATCCTTTTCCACAAGTGAAGGAGGCCACACCTCCTGAGGAGCCACACCCAATCACAATCAGTCTCATCCAGTCCAATCTAACCTGATTCCAGAGCTGCCAGATATAGCATATGCATCTTTGTTCTGTTTTGGATTGGTTGGTTATGTTCTTTTTTTACTGAAAGGGAACATCACGAGTAACTCAAACTGAAACCCACTGCAGTGGTTTAGATGGTTCTCAGAATTAAATGGAATCATTTTCTCAAATAGGCAGCATTTCTATTTAAAGCTATACAATATTTTTGAAGGACAGGATGAAAGGACAAAAAAACCCACTTTTTTCACAGAAATCGTTTTCTAAAGGGACAAAAAAATCTGCACTAAAATAGATATCAAAATTCTACTGTATACTGAGTATACATGTCTATGCATATTTGTGTTGGGGGAAATTGGGGGTTAAGGCTTCGCTAACTGCATTCTGACATGCTCAAAAGGCTTCATACAAGCAGACAGAAAAAAAAAGAGGTTTCACACACACCGTGGCTGACTTTTTAAACTTAGCCGTACAACAAGATTTTTCTGACTTATGCCACTGTGTGTGTGTATATATATATATATATACATACATAAATATAAACCTTACAACTACTTTTAACTACTTTTAGCACACTCTCAACTTCAGTAAATGCGAAAGGCTACAGCATGCAAACTCTTAAAACTCTTAAAACTTCCTTTCAGGGCCACGCAGGTTCATATAATGAATGTTATAATGGCCAAGGACTGAAAAGGGATTCGCTTGTACTTTTAAAGCAGGCCGGTAGAGAGTAGGTCAGGTTTTTTTTGACGTTTCGGAGCTACACGCCGCGGCCATTTAACTGCTGCCGCGCTGAATTATTGTGTGTGTGTGTTTTTCGAAACCACAAAGCGGGAAGATGAGTAAAAAAAAAAAAAAAAAACGTAAAAAAAAAAAAAAAATCATCCCTTTACAGTACAGCCTCAGCATCAGGTGTCTGTGAAAGCATGGACCATGAGAAGAAAAGACAGCGAAAAGACTTGCATGAGCGTGTCTGTCACTTTTTTTACGACACATTGGAAACATTGGAATAAATGTTCAATAAGTAGACAGTTGGTGTTTGTTGTGCCACTCGATATCATTTAACGCGCCTTATTTCTATCTCTTGCTGCTCGATCTGTTGTAGTTGTGTAGCTTTTATAATTACACCCAAGGACACAATATCATGTGCAGATTGCAGAGAATGCTTGTAGCTTTTGTGCTGATAATTTATAGCAGCTTTGTCGCTGTTTGCTGTTTTTTTTTTTTTTTTTTTCGTCCTGCTTGCTTTGTTATTTGCCTTCAGATGCCAAAACCTCCCTGCACTAGCAATAAATGCTTTACTTACAATAAATCACTTTATTATGATGTATCATACCAAAATGCTTTGCTATACAACAGTACTGAAAGTATGTGCTTTTTAAGATAATAACTGAGAAAAAAAACGTTGCTTTATTATAAGGTGATGGCACTGAGAACTGGATGTAGTTATTATTTCCCTTTCTTTCGGTTCTTACACACAATTAAACATCAAACAAGTGAACGCTGAAACGTTTTATTATTCAAAGGTGTTTGAAAAGGGGTTTTAGCAAACCGGTGCTAAGCTACGTATCCAGTGATGGCACTAATTCCGAGCTTTTGTTATGTTCTACTTTTTCTCTCTCCTTAATTCTGACTAAATAATTTGCTTGCCAAAAAGCTTTTACGTATGCAGATAACCCTGCAATTGAGTTTGTTTTTTTTTTGTCCATCTTTGGAAAGCTGAAGCACGGGGGCAGCGTTAGGAAAACGGTGACATTTATTAACCACATTTTCGCAACTAGTGTAGAAAAAAATAAATATTTTTGTGCTCTGAGCCACGTGAGTCCCTTACGTCGCAGAGCTTCTGCTCTGGGTCACGCAGGACCCTACGGAGGGGGCGTTTCAAGGATGCTACGTCATCAAATGCCGCCGAACGGCCGGCCCAATGGGTGCGTCCCAATTCGCGGCGGGCTGCGGCCAGTTCCGAGGACGCACCTGTTGGCCTACAAACTCGTCCTTCCTTTTCGGTCCTCCGCGGTCCCGTTATTTATTGCGCGGCGTTTTCATAGCATGAGCGTTCGCTCGGGACTCGCGCAACAAACTATGAGCAAAATCTGGTCGGTTTTTACCGGGAACGAAGCGGATTAAAAGCGTCGATTGGCGCCTAAACCAGTTCTACAAATGGGTACAGTTTAAAACGCAGTTTAAGGTTCGGTGCTCTCTGAGGGTCAAATAAGTGGGTAATTTTAAGCACGCATGTCCGATAATTTAATTTTTTGGCACACCGTCACCTTGCGTCGTGAGCATGCGCATGCGTAATAAATGACGCTGTGCGCAGTCGCAGAGCCACATCAACAAGTGCGTCTGCAAGACTGCTGGTTTGGCTTCACACTGATCTCTTCATCTCAAACAGGCCCTGGCAGTTTAACATCTTTTTACCATAAATACTGAAAGACAGATCCCACCCCCCAGAATTTGAAATGCAGCCGTCTTGTCTAATGGAATGTAGTGGCATGCAAAAAAAGTCTGGCTGCAGCTCCACGCTTTGTACTATGTAGTGGAAGTTTTCGATTTGCCCTGCGGAATACACTCTCAACCAAAGCCTGTATTGTGTGCGTGTTTGAGTGTGTGTTCGGTGCAAGTCAGGCCAGTTGTATCTTTCTCCTACAGCCTGAGCATTAAGAAGAAGATATATTCATTTTCATGAATTCCACAGAGGCATACTCTGAATTGCTTTAGGTCTTAATACAAAAACAATCTTCATTTGAAAACTTAATTTGGAGGAAACCTTTGCAGATATGTGCTGTGTTCAGTGCAGGCGCCCGTTCTGTCCATTTCTTCACCCTACCTCCGCTGCCACACTGCGAGCCTGAGAGCCAGGGCCTCACTGGGGCTGCTGGGATGAATTGACGGACGGGATGGGGGGGTTTGAGGGGTTAATGGGTGATGGACAGGGACTCTTCGCCTCTCTCAGTCACCAGACACGGCAGCAATGAAGTCGTTTGACAATTAGAGTGACTCCGGTCGTGGTAGTGGTTCAGTGAGTTCAAACGGTTGAAAGACGCATCCTCAACCCAGCCAATCACTCAACAGATCAATTTTATTCGGCTGTGAAATTTCTCAACAAGGCTTCACTTTTTTTTTTTAAAAAAGCCACTAACAGGCCAACCACAAAATAAATCTGATGTTTCTAGACTGTTTTTTAAAGCTGTATTGCCAGAAATCAACTTGCCAGATAACTGCTTATATTTATGAACTTCTGCCTGGTTTTGTGTAAAAAGTATAGTGACCATGTAACCGTTGTAACCAGTTTTAACTCTTACACATTTTTACTTCTGTTGTTACCAAAAAAGGACAAGACACCAAGAATCCGAAATGCATTTTTTTACAGCAGTAACTTCCATTTGTCTTTATTTGGAAGCTCAAGCTTTAAAAAAGAAAAAAAGGGGGAAATCTGTGTTCACAATCAAAGTTTGTTACCTAACCTTTGTATGTTTATAGTCTTTTTACAGCGTTGGTTGTGTGTGTGCATGTCCCGATCTTCTGTTGCAGAATGTTTTATGAACAGCCCGTCCAATTCAGAATTGTACATTTAAAAAAAAAATTAATAATAAGATGTGAGCTGTTCCAAAATGATTTTTAAGTGTTGTGTAGAACCACCTTGTAAACCGGGTTTGTGTCTATTTGCATTCAAATAAAAATGTCAAATTAGAATGTATTTACTGTGTTTTAAGTGAGTTTTTTTACATTTTTTTTTACTTTTGTCAATAAGCCTATTTTTATGTGTTCTGGATGGTTTTTTTTCTTCTCCCTTTTGAATGGCACAAAGTGAAGAGCTTGTTCACACCCGCTGGACTCGCAGACTGTAATGAATCGAGTCCCAGTGGAGGGCCAATAAAACTCTTATGTGCAGAGATTAAGCTGTCAGGAAATACAGAGTACGGAGGGGGTGGAGGCTACTGCGCTTGGTCCCCTGGTTTCATTCATTCATTCACTCGCTTTAAATAAAAATATTTAAACCAGGCCAGACTTTTTAAAAGCTGCGTTTCACTTTCAGTAGAGCAGAAATCCTGACAGTTTATGGCTGACACTTCATACTGAGTTTTGGCACGGTTGGGCTGGGGTAGGACTCAGGGTTTTGGGATTACATTCCAGAACACTTGACCTTTGTGAAATTTGTCTGGTTTTTAAAGACTTTATATGTACAATACAAGCCAAAAGTTTGGACGCACCTTCTCATTCAATGTGTTTTCTTTATTTTCATGACCATTTACGTTGGTAGATTCTCACTGAAGGCATCAAAACTATGAATGAACACATGTGGAGTTGTGTACTTAACAAAAAAAGGTGAAATAACTGAAAACATGTTTTATATTCTAGTTTCTTTGCTCTGATTACTGCTTTGTACACTCTTGGCATTCTCTCGATGAGCTTCAAGAGGTCCTCACCTGAAATGGCTTTCCAACAGTCTTGAAGGAGTTCCCAGAGGTGTTTACTCCACATGTGTTCATTCATAATTCATGACGTGTTAATTCATAATTTTGATGCCTTCAGTTAGAATCTACCAATGTAATTGGTCATGAAAATAAAGAAAACACATTGAACAAGAAGGTGTGTCCAAACTTTTGGTCTGTACTGTATATATACACACTGGGAAATTTGCATCTGCAAAAGTTATTAGTAACTCAAGAACCAGAAACTGGTCTGATTTGTTTTACTTGGCCTGCATTAGCTATTATATCTTGATGCAGTTTACCTGAAAGTCTGAAACATAATGCCGCACCATTGCAAGATACCTGAACATGAAATGCTACAAAGACCAGAGGTGGGTTCATTCCCAATTTCCTGACCTTTCTCTGACCCACGTGAAGCCTTTAATCAAAGCGGCGTGGGCAAAGGGGGCGTCACCCTTAAACCACCCGCCCTCTGAAATGTTCGGACACGAACCACAACGTCTCAGATGGACAGTATCAGTTACCAGGTGCTTAATGTCCGCTAAGTTGCCAGCGTGAGCGTCTACACCAAAAAGTGTGTGAAGGAGCAGATGGAGAAGGCAGGTCATCATACCTGAATGAAACAAATTGTCATCGACTCCGGTGGATGACATATTATGTGCTAATAACAAATGAATAAAACATTTCACTGCTTATAGATTATGCTGAATGTGCTTTCAATATCACTGCAATGATCTCTTGCAATTAAATAAGTTCATATTCTTATGTGAGGGCGTACTTTAGGCAGGTCTGTTGTGCTTTTCAGTTCATGACTGATGAATACAGCACGGATGGAAACAGGAAAATGATCCAATAAGTGACGGGATCATAAAAGATTGTTTTGCAGAGGTGCAAATATTAATAGGGCTTTATAAGAGCTTCTGAGCTAAATGTTTGCTTTTCATCATTGGCTGGGTTCTCAAGAGAGCCTGAAACAGTCGAGGCCTTTCAGCGACGGAACTCATATTGGAAGGAAGCATGTTGGGAATATGGAAAATATTACTCCAGGAACACCTTAGGGTCACACGGCACTGATGGGATAATGAGTTTAAAGTGTGCAGACCTGTCATCGCTCTCCGAAACACCACACGTGGGCAAATTTGATCTAACTATATGACCATTTTCAGAAGCTTTGGAAGATTTTTTTGGAAAGAAAGCCTTTGCTACCGTACTTAAGTGTGTCCAATGTCTGTGTTGTTATGTGGATATGAAGCAATTACAAAAGCAAACTGCATTAAAGTGAACTGGTGACTCTGAACTGTTCGCAGATGTGTGTGGCTGGGGTGTGTGTTTGTGCTCTGCGGTGGGCTGCCACCCTGCGCCCCAATTATTGAAAGTGAGCGATATTTTATTGTTCCGCTGGGAATTTAAGATGACAGTCAAAAATGGTCCCGCTTTGATTTTTATTGCTCTTGCATGTTTAAATATAGTTTAAGATACTTTAAGGTAATCAAGGATTGCCTTTAAAGTACGAGTTGAGCTTTTTGCTCATTAGCTCCCCCTACAGTTGCAGGGCGCAATTAATTTTTTTCACAGCAGTGTAGTAACTCTATGGAATCAGAAGCCCCATGTGAACCAACGTCCACTTTGTGGCCTGCTGCTGTTTAATCCATAAAACTGCTGAACGAATGCCTGAAATTAAAAGGTCGTCTACAGTCCCGCAATGGTTTTTGAAGATCGTAGACTTACCTGAAAAAAGGAAAAACTTGTCATTACTTCTACTTAACTGTGAAAGTTTGGTGCCTACATACCAAACAAGGCAGCGTAGGCCAAGTTAGAAGCTGGAAGACTTGGATGATGTCCCTCCATACTTTCCCCACACAATCTTTAGCAACTGTTAAACATTCCTGTTGGCGCCTCGCTTTTCTGCAGCGCTGATTTTGTCGGCATAACAGGGTTATCAGGCACAGCACCGGCAGCGCACTCGCGCCCGCTGGCTTCGTCGCAACGCAAGCAATGCACAGATGACTCGGCTTCGCTCGTTTATTACAAAAAAAATGTCCCCTTTTTATTACCGCAGTACATTCGAGACAATAATGCACGCATGAAAGTGAACTGGGGCGTACTGTAGCTGACAGGAGGAATGTGGGTTTTAGTTCACAGGGAGGGAAAGAGGGAAAAAAACACATGATAAAACAAAGCTTTATATTAAAGAGCAACCTGACAGGACAATACTGGGAGAGAGAAATTCGGGAGCGTTTCAAAATAAGCTGAACTCCCTCTATTGGGTTTTCAGTTGGGGTTTTTTTTTTTTAACGCAACAACAGTTCCACATTCGACATGAGAGACAAATAAATTAAATGTTCCCAAAATGCCTCACACGATCAAGTATTCCTCATCCCGCTCCAGACCCTCTCAACGGTGCGTTCACATTGTAAATTCACGTGGTTAAAAAAAAAAAAAAGAGACGTTGACTAAAGTAAACATTTGTAAAAGCTTATGAAAGAAAAGGTTATTCTGACCTCTGGAGCTGCAGGTCAGAGGTAACAGAAACACTTGGCTGAAGCGCGACACTGATTCAGAATAGGACAGAGTACAAAAAACAAACAAAAAAAAGGCTGTCCAACACACACACACATACACACACACAAACACACACAAGCCAACAGCACACATACTCACTTTTACAACAGCCAGCCAGTAAGGTAAAAGCATCCGAGCTTCTGCAACTTGTTAGACCATTTCCTTCCTAATAACCAGAGCGAGGGACGTTGGGAGGACGGGACAGGGGATTAATGCGTCCCTTTTTATGTTTCAGATTGAAAGAAGCAATGTTTGTCAAATACATCCCTGGCAACAATTAAGCCACATTCCTGGTAACGTCTCAGCACTTTACTCTCCCACAGACACACAAATGCAGCTAGATGAACAGGCACGCAGGGATGGAAATATATCATCGCGTGTCCCTTAGTGGGACGCGATTCACAGGGAAAGGCACTGGGCACAGCCATGCTTCTGCCATGCATTGCAAGTATGTGTGTTTGATCCACGTTCGGCTGATCCTCTTGTTCTTCAAGGCTTCAGGGTGTGTGTGTATAAGAAGAGAGAATGTCGCCTCATTTTAAATTCTGTGGAGAGAAGGGAAGGACATTAAAGACACACAATTTTTTCATAATTGCCACAAATCAGGTTTTGGGGAAAGCTCCATGCCGAAGACCGAATCCTTTTCCGCATGTATGTAAGCCCACCTCCCTGTCTCATCCACATCCGTCCAGGACAAGAAGCTCAGGAATCTTTTTTAAAAGCTAAGTATTACTTAAACATATCTTGAAAGTGTAGTAATTTAATGACATCATAGTTTAATCAGTACTACATGCTTGGGTAATTTTAAACGAATAATAATGCTTCATTACCAATTATGTTAGCCGCATAACAATCTGATTCGCAAAATTGAAATTCAGAATTGATCTGCACTCCAGTTCAAAGTTATGAAAACGATGATCAATGTTCTCCAGCATCAAGTGGCAACGTTATAGAGTGGGAATATTGGTGAGTGGCTAGGGGCATTCGAACCCAGCCACCCGGGATGCACGTGACAGTGTTATTCCTGCTGGCAGCCCCAGGCCCGGGTAAATGGGGAGGGTTGCGTCAGGGTGGGCATCCGGCATAAAACCGACCCGCTGTGGAGAGCCCCAACAGGAGCAGCCGAAGGAAGACGACTACAACAACGAGGAATTAGCAACATTCGCCCAAAGGAGTGCTTAGTCTGGTTGGTTAAATATTATTCAATCTGATCATGAAGTAATATGCAAAATATGAATCCATGAGGTCTCCACTCATTAATCAACACTCTTGTACTCTGTATATTCTGTACCAACCATGTGGTCCCCAACCCTTCCCTGTACTTCCCCATCCTCATCATCCTAAACACTAATCTAAATCTAGCCCCCTGACCTGCTCTGGTGTTGCAAGGACCTCAGCACACGACAGGCGAGCGTTCGGAGAGTGAGAAGATTGCGTGCGGTTTGCGAAAGCTTTGGAAATGTTGGGAATTCTGCATGAACTGCTTGTAAAGACGGATCCTATAATAAATACGATGGTGTGCGAGAGGGAGCGCTGTGCCATCTGATACTGGCACTGCTGTCCAGCACTGCTGTAATTATTCCACATTTAGTTCCAGCCTCACGTCAGGATTGGCCGAGAGCGATTCTCGGTTCTCGCCGCATCTCTTCACATTCCATCCTGCCTGGCCGCAGCTATATTTCTTTGCCGATTCTGAATGTAAACACCCATCCGTGAAAGATACCAGGATGGGCAGGAAAGCTCATCCACAGCTTTTGCTTCCAAACCTTCGCTCATTTGATAAGAGTTGGTTTATCCAATCAGAAGCTCGCCATGGTGAAAGAGTATGTGCCGGTATGAGTTTGCCAGAGTTTTGAACCCTGTTTTTCAAGGGGATTAATATATATATATTTTTTTATTATTGTCCTTCAATGTTCAGATCCATTCTGGGCCAGGCAGCCTGACACCAGTACATTCCTTCCACTGTGCTGCATGCTTGGCAAATGGTATTTTGTTTTTTATGCAGGATGAGCCAGGATGTGCAAAGGAGATGGTCTGCTATCATAAATTGTGAGGTTCATCCAAACCTGTTAGCAAGCTTGATGATGCTCACTGTGCTCACTGTTCTCTGAACATCTCCGAATTGGGCCAAAAATTGTGTAGAGGGCATGGCAGGTAAAGCCACACCAGGCTATCCTCACACTCACACAGTAAAGCGGATCATTCCATAAGGCTCAAATCATCTTCATACCTCAGGAGCTGCAGCTGGAGACCCAGATGACCTGTGAGGGAGGGGGGATTATAATTACAGAACATTAGCATGTTATTACATTGAGACATCAATGCAGCTCATCCAACTTCCAGTCTAAAAGCATGGTTTCATGGCATTTTATGGCCATTATTAACAGCCATTGTGCTCGCAGTGCCTAAAATAAGGGGGAAGATCAGTAGGAGCCCATATTTCATGCTAAACTCCCACAAATCCTTGTTTTTTTCGTCCTGTGCACTCTAACATTTGGGCTGGAGGGAGGGGGGGTGGGGGGGTGGCCAAGTGGCGTGAGGGTGGCACCACTACTGCTGCTCCTTACACATTTGAAGGAATTTGTCCTTCAAGAGCTCACGGGAGTTTTGAATTGCAAAGCTGGCGTCACCAGTCCAACGGCAAGTCAAGAAATGGAGACCATGGGGGGATGCAGGGAGTGCGCTGGTTTGTGCGTCAATTGTCCCAACACGACTCGGGCGGGGACCTTGCATCCCAGACAAAACAAAAGATACGATAGCGAGGCATGCGCTGTGGTTGTTGTGACTTTGTGGTATGTGAGTTCTAATCTGTAAAAAAAAAAAAAAAAAGAACGAAAGAAAGAAAAAGAAAAAGCGACAGAAGTGCAGAACGCACCTGGCCAGCATTTATCACGTCAGTATTGCACAAAACAGAAATGCAGATGTGGTGAGAAACTGCTCAATTTTATTGCTCAGGAAATTACATTTCCCCCCGGAGCAATTTGTGAGTGTGAGATGGAGGTTTTTAAACGCTGGACGATTGGTCTGCTTTTGGTTTCCATACCTGGTGGATCTTTAAGACTAACATAATAACAGTTCAAATATTGATTTTATCCGTGCTATGGGGGATTTTGATCAATTCAAAGCTTGCCTAAATACTGCTCCCTGCTTCCAAACTCGATCCATAAGCCCCGCAGATTCCCATCATGCCCTGAGCCACCTGATCATTTCCCAGCAGGCTGTAGTGAGGTGCAGGGAATGTCTTTACATGCAGTTGAGGTACCTCAATCACATTTTTTACTTTCTACTAACTTACTCTCTCACTCACTCGCACTTACCCCTGCCGCGATGCATTTTCAAAAAACTTGGTCTTGGAAGCAACGCTGTAAAAAGGGAGGAGATGCAAGTAAAAAGTAAGAAATGGCGACAGACATGTACACTGATACATGACCACTTGACAGAGTGACATCACTGACCCCTCTGTTGAGAGTGGCACTAACAAAAAAACGAACACAAAATTAAATTGCACCCATTAGATACTCTGAGCTTCCTGGCAAACATTCATCCGAGCAGGTGGAAAAGGGCAATTTCAACACCGATATGTTCACAGGAAGCGCTGACATGCGCGGTTCTCAGAAAACACACACACACGGATTGGAGGCTTGTGGGACTGACACCGACAGTTTGAACAAAGAGCCTGATCTGAGCAGCGTGGAGGGATTTGATCTGCTCCACCACTGTGCTTTATCTCGACAGGGAGATCAGTGATCTGGACACACAGATTCTGACGGACGGCAGACTTCTGCAATTGGCGCGTTGATTCTGATTTTAATTGGAGCAGATTGAGAATCTGGTAGCGGTGCAGTATAGAATGGCTTCATGCGCCTGTGTGGAAAATTAAATGTGTGTGCGTGTCTGAGCCTGTCGAACACTCACTAAGACTCCTCAGCAGTCGGAGTGGACTGTGTTTTTTGAGGTGCACGGTTGGGTGGGTCTGGGGGTCTGGTTGGGGGTCTGCAAATGGACTGCTTCTCAGAGGGTGGCCGCCCTTTCACTGTCACCTCACCATCTCCTGTCACACAAAGGAGAACACAAAAAAATTTAATCCGCCCAAAAAATGACATAATAAAGCTCAAACACCTGCAACACACATCGTCGTGTGACATTATATTGCTGCGAATGGTAAACAGAATAGTGTAGTATCACAATTCAGTGTAGTGAACTGTAGTAAAATCACAACTTACTAGTGTGTGACAGGATTTCATGAGGAAGCATAAGTAGTTTTGCTGAAGAGTTTAAAATTTTCAGGCAGCCTTGTATTTGGGCAATGCCACATTAAGCATCAAAATATTGATTAATTTAATCTGCACAATGTTTAATGCAATCTGCTTATCTACCCCGTATCGTCTAGCTTATATTTTCAATTTTATTTGCACTATCACTACTGTTCTGTTCTTGTTTTCTCTTGTTGCTTTGAGCATGCTTTTGGGACAAATTAATTTTCCTCGGGATAAAAATATTTTTTTTCTTATCTTATCATTCACAATCAAGCTATTATGACACTGAATCACAAGACTCACATTTTTTGATTATCGCCAGCAATAGTGATTACCAGCACCAGTAATGGAGTAGGATTTACTACACATACAGTATGTATGGTAAGGTGTAACATAGTCCAATCACCTTCTTTATTTGCTGCTATTCGAGGTGGTGGCTTCTTGTTCTGGAAGGACTGCACTCGGTTGATTGCAACTCCTGTCTCGCCATTGGATGTTGCCATAGCATCTGACCTCTGACCCCCGTCTTGCATTCTAGCTACCAGCCTTGCCACATCTGAGTCAGAGTGCCGATCCTGGTGCACAGTGGGCTTGGATAAAAAACGAAGTGCAGGAGATGCAGGAATGGAGGGAGGGGTGCAGGGTGAAGGGATAGACGGTGGAGAGCAGGAGGGTGGAGCTAGTTTGGCCCTCTGGGTGGGGACTGGGTTGGTGGGCTGGAGGTCTCCTCCCCATGCTACTCCATTCTGGCTGTGGTCATTCTGTTCTTTAAGAGAGAAACAGTAGAAAAGAGCAAAAATAATGACTGCATGAATGCCCATTATAAAGCTTGTTGTTGTAAATTTGTAAATTTATTCATGTGTTTACAGATAAAGATGGTCGGAAATACTGCAGGATTTTTCATCTCATTACTCATCATAATGTCTGTGAAGCAAATGAAGAGCTGCTGAGCCCTCACCGCCTCAAAATGCTGTAAATTTAGAATCCAGATCTCATATCCTGTGTCCCAATATAAGCCTTATTAAAAACATGACGAAAAGCCAAACAAAAGAAGGTTAATGAAAGGCGGCTTTACTAAATTAAATGTAGGTGCCAATGATTGCACTTCTTCACTATTCAAACAGTTCTCTGATGCCTTCATAGAACTATGTGAGACAAAAAATGTCCAGATGTGTCTTTACATCACCACTTAAAGACAACCTGAGGACGTTGTTGGGGTGTTGTACCACACCAGTGGACAGGGCTCCGCCCTCTGTTCCTGCCACTACTGGGAAGGGAACCCTGTTACCTTAAATTCAGTGGGATGTCTCATCTGATCTGAGATAGAGGTGGAGATGGAATAGAGACGGAAGAAAGGCCACTTCGCTCGACGGGGGATCTCCTGTTCTCAGCGTTTCTCAAGGGCACGGTGTGGGCCGTAAATATTAATGAGTCGCGACCGTTACGAAACAGTTCAGGACTTTGAAAGCAGCCCCTTCTACCGACCCCTCTTGCCTATGGGGGATTTGCATCTGAATGAGGCGAGAACTGTGTTTGAGTTTCACAGCATGTCAGTCCTGCTCACCCTGCTCTCCTTATTCAGCCATGCCAGGGTAAATACAGCTGTCCTTTCACCTTTAAAAGCTAAATCCGACCTGGAGAACCAGTAGAACCGTGTTTCATGTTGACGTTTTCGTAGTTGAGCCATATTCGGACATATTACCCCAGTCCACCTTTCCTATATATCAGATTTAGTGTGTTTCTGTGTTTAAATGAGTTCCCTTAAAACATGCCATGTGCAGAGCTCTTCACCAAACTTGTAATGAGCGAAAAGAAACAAAGCCAAGCACTAATGGCCAAATGAAAGCATGCATTAAATGGACACCATTAAATACATGGAGAACATTTAGCCCAACAGGACTACTTAGGGCATGCACCCTAACCACCCAGTACCCTCTGTTTTGAACACTGGCACGGCTGCATGCACCCAGCCACCTCTGTATGCACACATGAGCACAAAAACACACTCAGGAACAGCAACCTAATATTGAGCAGCTGCCCCCCGTGCCACCAAAAACGCTTCGATCCATAGACGCTCTAATGGGATGAGATCACTTGTGCTTCCATTACTCCATGTTGCAGTTCTGATGAAGTGAGCTCCAGTAAGAGCTTTCCCTGGTGGTCTGCATGGTCACTCCAGACACTGCAGACTGGCCTCAATACCACTGTGAAGGAGTTTGCTCTGGACTGGACCACAGAGTCAAGCCTTCACTCCCCACATGCCTCAATGAACCTTGGGCATGACCCTGTGACCAGCTGTCCTTCCTTGATCTACTTTTCTTCAGTAACTAACCACTGCATACCAGGAAACCCCTGACAGGACCTGCTGAATTGGAGAGGTTTCCATCCAGATGTCTAGCATCACAACTTACTCTTAACCATTTTTTCCTACAAGAACTGGCCAAATATATCCTACCACTTGACAGGTAACGGGATAATCAGTGTCTTCCACTTGTTAATATTCTGTCTGATTAACATATTCAGAAACACACTCATATATATAAGCATTTCACTGCATGTTAAGCCTTGTACTGCATGCATTAGTACGTATGAAGATGCACATGACAAATACTCATAAAAAAAAAAAAAAACTGTCTGACAAACAGAGAAAAACACACACACACACACACACATACCTCAAAAACCACACATGAAGCGCCACAGGTTGCCCATAGTTTTCACACATTACAGGGCCTTCATTATAAGTTTCTCAGAAAACCACATGAAGTGGAGAACCAGCCGGGCAGGGACTCACTGCCAGATGCAAATGGCTGCAAATCATGGGTGCACACACACACACACACACACACACACACACACACACACACACACGCTAAACAAGCTACAGTTACACACCCCCATCGCAGCAGTCCTACTCACCGGCATCGTTACATAAGTGTCCTCGCTAATCTCGTTTACCTGCGCGTGTGTGTGGTGCCTGCGAGTGATCGGGACAGCATAAAAACCTGTCACAGTAAAGTCCAAGGTGCATGCAGATGAGAAAATGCCAAATGCAAAAAGCCTTGAGATGATTTTTTTTTCTTTCCCCCCCCAGTTTATGATAAACCGCCGCTTCTGACTTTCAGACGAACACTAATCCCACTCACACACCGAACGGGACGTGACTGCAACCGCGTGAGCGCGTTTTTGATTTGTTCATCCGTGTGTGCATTATCAGATATTCCTTCTGATCGCGCCCGTTTCCATTTCCCTTCAATGTACAGCGGAGCAATTGTAGCCGCAGGGCCGGAGTGGTAGTGTGATAAAGATGAGGACGGCGAAGATTACTGAAGGGGATAGTTACTCTCTGGGTTCTGCATTTGGAGAATGGGATAAGTGCGGGGAGGCCTTTTGGAGATGGTGATTGGCTGTCGTTTTCTTGGCACGACCCGAGGAGGGGGTACAGGGGGAGCGCTGTTTTCTTCAGGCGGCCCACTGAAGATCTGAAATTAGTAGAGAAAAAGCAACGGCATGGTTTGGTTTCCTATCCCTTTCGTTGGAGCATGCACTCAACATTTATTAAGAATGGTCCCCGTTATCATATTCAATCATCAGTGAACCGGCAAATTAAAGGTCTCATGAAGAAAAGCGTTCTTAGATCCAGCGGTTTCAGCAAACAGCACAGAAACCTCACAGCGCCATTAATAAATTGTACTGATGATGTACAGAACGCTGAAAAAATGATGGCTCCTCAGACCAAGGCCTTCAGTCAATGGCCTTCATCTTAACTGTAACTCTTCTGAAATCATTTGATTTTACAGAATTCCCAAACATTACTCAGAATCTCTGTTGGCTTGTAATACATCAATAACCTGACAATTTTCTAGCTATTTCATCTGATAAACAGTCTAAAAAAAAAGCTGTCATTTAAGTGATTTCTTTTTACATTTTAGTACGTTAATATCTGCTCTCTGTATTGATGTATTATTGTTTTCTATGTAAAGTCTTCTGAACTGGTAAATGTGTGGTTTGTTTCTGATGGCTTGAGAGATTATTGTTACTATATTATTATATTTTGACAATTATTTGTACGTTCTCTACTTTACTAATGTTGTGGGATTAAAATGCTGTAATGTTTTCTACTGCCTATGACCACAGTAATGGAAGCAAAAACAAAAAGCTCTTTTTTAATCTTACAAAAGCAGGACCATTATATTCTGATGAAGAAACAGGCTGCTGACTGGTTTGTAATTATCTAGCTATATAATGCATCAGAACACCGATAAATGTAATACTGTGATTGCGGTCTGACCTTGCTGTATTCCTCAATGAGAATCTCCACAACGATGTTCTGGAATTTGATATCCAGCATGGCGGCCACTGTCTCCTCCTCGGCCCTCATCAGCGTAGGGCCAAAAATGACACCCATATTGGATGGTGTCATCAAATTCTCAGCTGAGTGACTGCAAACACTGCACACACACACACATACAAAAGACATACCATAGAAAACAAGAAAGCAATGTGTGAACAAGGTTTTCTCAATTTATTAGTAATGCGTCAAAAACAGACTAATTACCCCAATTCCATTAGTAGCCTGTGGAAGCGCGACTCGCCACAAGATTTCTACTCGAGTCAGAATGACTTAATTGCAGCAATCCACTTAACAAATCATGCCTCTGAAACAACCTCTTCTTCTTTAATATTTCTCTCACAATAAAATGGTCTATTCAAAATTATCAATATTGTGACTGTTATTAAAGTCTTGAATCAAAATTTGTAATGGCATAAGAATCATATCATGAGGTTTCTGACGATACTAGAGCATCTTTGCGCCGTGTACATGACTCTGATTGACAGGAATAGGAAGCATACATTTTTTTTTATTTGCCACATGTGAAAAATCAGCTAGAAGTCACTAGAAATATTTAAAAACGATGTGCCATAACTCATTATATATAATTGTGTTGGGTCATCCGAACATAAGTATTTGCTCCAGTAATAAGAGAAGTCCTATTGGTGCAGCTGCCACATGTCACTGCTCATGAATGGGTATACAGCGTGACTGCTGCTCGCCATGGGGACGCATCTGCACCCGGAAAACTCAGCCCCTTCCTAACCCATTCCTGATCGTTCCTGCAACTGCAACTGCAGCCACAGCCGCCGCTCCGTACGCAGAGGCAACAGGCGGCCTCGGCCTCCGGAGAACGGCGCGGCGCCCAGCTGCGCGCATCGTTCCGCCCGTTTAACTCAGCCGAGGAAACACAACAGCAACAAAAATGACTTGCCACAAAATGCACTTCATGTCTTTAGATAAAATTACTTAGATGTGTTAAAAATTTAATATGTAGTTTTAACTGAACTTTAAAAATGATTGGTCACAGATTCATTTTTGTCCTAGACTAAAAGAGTTTTTGGATGGAGAATCGAATTTTTTGTGGTGCCAATACAAAGCCACAGTTTATCTGAGATGCATTCAATTATTTTACTGCAACCAAACCCCCCATTTCAAAAATGCATCCAATATCCAATATGTGTATCACAAGTGACAATCACTTCACTTTATTTACGTAAAATGTTTATGGCAGAATTTCCTTATTTCCTTGAAACAATGACATGATGTGTAGAAAGAGAGACTTTGTTCTACAATTGTTCTCCGAGCAGCAATACAATATTTTTCTCCATCTGTAGACTTTTGCTTGTAGGAGATGATTTGCATCTCCACACATCAACATTAACATTGTTACCACGTTCACTTGTTAAATCATTATTAATTGTGTAGTTTACACTTTTACATAGTTCCCTTCCTGAACTATGTCAGAGTTACTGTTGGTGTGCAACAACACAAAATCAAATCAACTGATGTCAACTTCGGGGTGAGAAGCGGCACCCGAGTGCCGGGGAGGCGCTTACTTCAGCAGGTGGCGAACCAGCACCTCCAGCATTTCGCGGTTTCGCTCCGGCAGCTTGTAGACCAGCAAGTGTATCGTCCCCAACCGGAAATCAAGATTCTCCGATTCTGACACACAAACAAATGCAAGTGTTCACACACACACACACACACACACACACACACACACACACACACACACACACACACACAAAGAAACAGGTATAGAAAGACAGTTCCGTATGAATGTGTTTAATGGAATGTGAAGGAACCACATTACTCAGTGCTCTTATCTCATGCTCTTTCAATCACCACAAATCATTTCTGTACAAAATCCAGATTTGCAGTGACTTGTCTGTCTTTTGAAGACGCATGTTTACAGGACTGTGTTTATTTAATCGTCATAATCATTCAATCTGTTCTCAAAACAAAATTTGGAGAACTGGTACTCCGAATTCCTCTGAAGTCTGGGCCGTAAAAGCCTCCTGAAGACCAACCAAGACGAAAACACGTCGACCAAGATCTCCGAAGGACCTCCAGGACCTCCTTAATATCCCATCTTAAACGCAATATCAAAAGCGACCGGCAGCGTGGGGAAGCCGAGAGGGAAACCGCACACTGCGTTACGATAACAGGGAAGTGCCCAATCCCCGTTAACCAGATTAGGAGCCGGGATTACACACAGGACTGAAGGGTTTACATAGGCAGGAAATCAAATCCAGTGACGAGGCTCAGGCACGATTAACAAAGAGAATGGGATCAATCGAAGCATGCGCACACAGACACACACACACGTCTGTACCTTTGTAGGGATTTCATCACGTCCGTGTCAACACAAATTTGGTTATGAGCATCTGATTAGTTGATCATTAGTTGATCACTGTTTTGACTGTGGAACCCTTTATAAATTCAAGTGTTATTATCACGCTTTTTCAATAGTGGGCACGAACTTGTTTAGTTAGTTGTTCAGCAGTATTGTAACATTATATATTGTTTAAATATGTTCAGTAGTGAACAATACAAAATAAGACTTTTTTTTACCAGAAACAGGCAACAAAGGAAACGTTTTAAATATTATAACTCACTCCACGTCACTAAAAGTTACAGACACTATGCTGTACACATCGACTGTCTGGAATAGATACTGACTTTTAATTGCCTCTGTGTGTGTGTGTGTGTGTGTGTGTGTGTGTGTGTGAGCATGAGTTCCAGTATCCCGTACGTGATCAGTAGGGGCAGTGAGGAATGTTTTTGATACACTTCAGACCACAGCAAACACACAGTGGAGGAGTGGGTTTTGACCGCAGCTGCAACTGAACTGAACTACAGTTACCTCAGTCCGGGGGAATGTGCAACACACACACACACACACAGATGAACATAGGCATTACTAGGATACTTGCAAATGAATGAAAATTTTGTATAAGTAGTTGCATTTGTGTGTGTGTATGTGTGTGAAGGTTGTGTCCATCTTACTTGCAGCTAGAATGAGATCCCTGTGGAGACTGTAAGTCATCAGAGGCTCACTGAGGCTCCTGTGAACAGACAGACGTCCAGATGCATTTGTACACCCACACACACTACATGAACATGCTACATGAATGAGAATGCATGAATGCGTGCTGCCGCTTGTGTATGTATGTGACTCTCACCGAAGATAAAATTTCAAGGCACTGGTGATGGTTTTACTGTCCCAGTCTCCGCTGCTGAAGTCCACGTCACCAGGGCACTTGGGGTCTAAAAGTGACAGGGGGGGATGCTCTAGATAAATATGCTATCAGGGCCACAAAACATCATCATCATCATCATGTTCAGGACCTGTGTGACTGTGACTTTTCATTTCCTAAATTTCAGCCAGTGAGCCAAGACTCAGTGTATCGGTATCAGTGATATTCCAAGGTCAACCGTATCACATTAAGGGGCGTCAGGAGGTGAACCAGAATCAGCAACAGATCGTTTGTGACTCTGACAAACTGTTCCTGTGCTGGCGGCAATTTTTCCAAAATGTTGTTGCATTTGTGGTGGTCCTGTGGGTGGGCGGCAGCCACTTTTTCCCAGAACTTAAACACTTAATACCATTGTTTAATATCAAATCAAATTTGCATAACTTGTAATGCAGAATATTTTGTGGAGTAAAACACTTCTTCATGCAACAACAACTCCAATGAATATACAGACCGGCTACATTTTAGATTGTAGGAACATGCATGGCTACATATGCAAAATAGCAGAGGTTAAAAGTTTTTGTAATTGGTGTTGAATCTAGATGCTTTGTGGCCATTTTTAGCGACAGAAAGTAGTTGACAAATGGCTATTTAACTGATTATTATTTTAAAAGCTTGTAATTACCATAAAAAGAAACACAAATGGAAGACGCTGTGTCTGTTGTCAGGTCATCAAGGTAGTTAAGTATAGAAGGTCTATACATTTTAACTTGTGGTCTCCTAAAGTTACTATTCCAGACTGAGTTACATGGTGATTTTTTTTTTATCAAACGCCCTTATCCAGACGTTTATCAGTCAGCCTTATCCAGAGCGTCTTACAATCAGTAGTTACAGGGACAGTCCCCCAGGAGACACTCAGGGTTAAGTGTCCTTCTCAGGGACACAATGGTTGTAACCTGGGACTTTGTGGTCTTCTATATCATAGGCGAGCGTGTTACCAACTTAAACAGCCTGCAGATTAACATTCAAGATACATGCATACAGCACTGTGCAAAATATAATATATAAAAACTGTAAAAAAAAACACAAATAATTACTAAAAAAAAAACAGGGATTTAATTTGTGCCAGGGATTTAATTTGATTTGAAAAAAAAATTAAAAGATGTGTTATATCTAGCGATGTGAGGGAAGAAATGGGGATCGGCCTCTCCCAACTCTGTAAACTAATGAATGATCTCCTGCAAGCAAACGTCTACAGATGGAGAACAATATTGTATTGCTGCTCAGAGAATGACAGAAGAACAGAGCCTCTTTTTCTACACACATCATTTACTGGTTTGTATTGGTGCCTTTTGCACGGTACTGTATTTTATTACACATAGCACAAATACATTTCTCACCAAAGAACGCATTCAGCAGTCTCTGCACTTGGATGTTGCTGCCCACGGTCCGGTATAGACCCTCCTGCGTGATGCCTGAGACGGAGGTACGCAGGAGAAAAGGTCGGAGGCAAACATTGTGATTAATAAGTTCTTCCGGAAGTAAAAAAAAAAAAAATGACACGTGTCAGAGAGGAAAAAGAGATGACGGGCTGTGAATAAAGAAAAAGAAAGGGGGAGTTTCCCCTTGAGAAAAGGAGAGTAGGAGTAGAAAAATACGGCCTTGGCTGAACAGACGACCATGCAGATTGGGGGAAAAAGGGAGGAAAAAGTTTCCCTCCACCACCCGCCAACGCCATGTCAGTTTTATATACGAGGCAACCTGTACACAGTGCCAGCGTTCAATGTATTATTTAACCCTGAAGAGGCTTCACGACTGACTGGGGCTTTCTGAGGGCCGCAAAGCAAAAAAAAAAAGTGTCGTCTCCTCAGCCAAACAGCACACAAACCGAACCAATTAATCAGGCCGAGAGACAGTCAGGGCGCGAGAGCGAAGAAAAACAACTGAAATTAAAATGAAAAGATGATTTCAAGAGTCAGTCTGCCGGATGCCAAACTGTCTGAATCTGAACTCGGATAACATATGTGCCGGCCTCCCTGAAGCGAGTTCTCAGTCCTACTGCAGTAATATGTCAAGGCAGTTTCATTAAAACTGCGCTGCTCATCCTGTATAATTCAAATGTCTGCAAGCTGCAACAATAAAGTTAATGAGGAGGGGAGACAAGTATTTGGACATGCGGTGGCGGCGGCGCATCGATGCAACTGCAGTCGCTGCGTGTACAGTTCTTTACAGTATAAACTTCCTCGGAATGGCTTTTACGGGTATGAGGGCCACGCTGTGTACAGGCCCCGCTGTCAATTTCTATACGTTTGCTCTTGGTGACATTGATTAGTTTTGCAAGGCTCTTTACTGAGAGGGTCTTTGTAATGGTCGGTGTGGCTGGATTTCAATGTATGCCTTGAATCAGCGAGCAGTGAGTGTTTTTATTAAACCCCGTGATTTGGGTCAAAAGTAACATTTAGAACAGCCAGAAGGGATCAAACACACACACACGTACACACACACAGAGGTCAGAAATTCCACTCAATGCAACATGTGTATGACCTCTGGTGGCCAAAAATGAAAATGCAGCTTGTAATTAATTCCACCTTCATGCACAAAAAGACTCTTTCAACCAGCCAAACACGCATCTCCTGCCCTAACTGCTGCATTTTCCCAATTTGATCAAATAAAATCTTCACAAAGACGTTTTCCTATTGCATTGTATTAGTCTACAGTCCTTTGTAAAATTTTGAAACTCCAATTTGGTTCCCATTACATTGCATGACTCAATGTGGGCTCTACCAAGCAGTCCACAGCTTCCTATATCAGTGTTGCCAAACCGCATATGCTTTTCATAAAAATGCCTAGAAATACATCAGAACACAGCGGGAATTTCACTTTATTGTGGAAAAGTGCAAAGAAGAGCAGAGCCACAATTTTAAATTGCCACCACTGAGAAAACAAGAGAGTTATTCAAGTTCGGTTCTTATGCTCTGTTGTTTCTCATGTTTTTGCTCTTTGGACGGATTGCTTTAACCTGAGTACAGAAAGTGGATGTCAGAAATGAGCTTCGTAAGTCTCAATGTTTCTTGACTGACTGTAATTAGTGCAGAATGATGGTTCGTGTGCTGTGTGGCCGGCCTGACGTAGCAACGTCACTTCCTGCTTCTCATAAGCAGTTTCATAAGTAAAGAAAACTGGCACGATTCCCCGCGTTCCATCTGGAGCGTTGTGCTTGGTTTCCACACATGAAAGAACAGTGCTGACCTCACCTTTTGTCTCCACATAATTGATGCACTTTCGTACGAACTTGAAGCCGACCTCATTCAGCTCCACTGCAGGCAGAGAAAAAAAAGGCTCTTTCTAGGGCTGGCAATTAATATGAAATACATCAATGCAAATTGATCCTAATCACAGACTGTCCTTTATTACACTGTTATAGGTCATGAAGAAGTTGATTCTCAACATTTTCTGTGTCCAGGCTCAACGCAAAAAAGTCTATTACAATAATTACAGGTTTTATGATTAATGCACAACTGCTTTTAACGACGATTAGAAGCAGACATCTCTTGGACAGCTAAAGCACATAAACCTTTAAACGGAAAACATGAGTTACATCAAATACGTCATTTCTGTCCTCAAACACATCATTAAATCAAGTAAAAACACACTTACTCTCAGCTTGTTTTTGTATAGGTGAGTGGTAAATCTAAAAGGGAATGGAAAACAACACAGGAAAATAACATAAGTACATTTTTTTTTCATAAGTAAAATTATTCTCATAAAAGCAGGTTCTACTCTACATGTGTGTGTATGTGTGTGTGTGTGTGTGTGTGTGGTAGTAGCCTAGTGGCCTATGAACCAGAAGACCCAGGTTCAAATCCCACTTTCTACCATTGTGTCCCTGAGCAAGACACTTTACCCTGTGTGTCTCCAGGGGGGGACTGTCCCTGTAACTACTGACTGTAAGTCGCTCTGGATAAGGGCGTCTGATAAATGCTGTAAATATAAATGCTGTAAATGTACATGTAAGAGTCCCATAACATGATGAGCTCAATTACAGGTCTCAGTGGCACCTACCTTCCCATGATTACCTTCACCGGCTTAATTACCTGACAAATGTCAGGTCCTTTCATTCACTTACTGCACAGGGTCATTGAGGAATTTCTGTTAATGACAAACTAACATTTACGTGCAGTTGATCATATGACAATCTGCTGGGGAACCAGCTGATCTCAGAATCTAATATTGCGTTGTTCTGTTTGAACTGAGAAGTCTGAATTTCTGAGAATATTTTTTTGTAATTTTGATTCAGATAGACTCAGTGCAAAAAAAAAAAATCTAAATCCAAGATGGCTCACTGACAGTGGCTGCGCAGTGCAAAAAACTTGTACGTCTGTCTTATTGCTCATCATTAAATCAGTCGTACATTCAGTCCAACTTCTGCGGACTCAAAATGCAGCATATTTCAATGTATATTTTATTGTTTCACTGTTACAAACTGGTATTTTTACAACTTCTGAAAGTAGCTTAATCAGTCTACAAAACTGTGCCGTAATGTAAAATGTTTGTGTCCAGCAACTATAATAAACAATAAAAGTGTGTAATACACATGCTAATAAACCCATTTGTGAGAAAATCTGTTCGCATAAAGTCATATTGAGTTACCCAAAACTCATTTCCTGACACTGATATGAAACTATTTGCTTGCCAGTGCACAACCACAGACTGTTCCCAGGCCAGTCCAGGAATTCAGTAGATACACTGGTCAATTCATGAAATAAAAATGTCCTTATATAATTCATGTATGACACATTACTGGTTTATTCATGGTGGAAGAGCATATTCAGCAGATGCTCTAACCCACTTCAATTCACTTTTTATCACTTCATTCACTCCTCACTATACTATTACCACAGAAGAACTGACAAAGAGATAATAAAACATCACAATTGTGGATTTTTTATTCCACATTTTTTTTTATACCTGAAAGTGAAGGGAAAGTGGTTATTTGTGAAACATAATGAAATGTGTCCTCTGCATTTAACCCATCACCAAATGTGAGCAGTGTGCAGCCACGAAGGGTGCCTGGGGAGCAGTGTGTACGGTCGGCACCTTACATTTACATTTGCTGCATTTACCAGATGCCCTTTTCCACAGTGACTTACAATCAGTAGTTACAGGGACAGTCCCCCTGGAGCAATTTAGGGTTAAGTGTCTTACTCAGGGACACAACAGCATTAATGGTATTAAGTGTGGTTTGAACCTGGGTGTTCCGGTTACCGACTAGGCTACTACAACCCTTGCTCAGGTATCAACCTCTTTGAGAATGAAAGAACCTGCAATCACAAGTCCACCGCTAGGCCACCTTTTGCACTGGTCAATTTTTCCCCTATATCCTGGTTTAAATTTTTAACCCGTTTCCTTGCAATATATCACCATTTTCAAAACATGCACTATGCCACTTTGTATTTGTTAGTTGTCCATATATTGTTTTCTTTATTGTTTTTATTTGCATACAATTTGCTGCTGTGCGCTTTGTACAAATCCACCATGGGGGGTCTGGTTAAAAGGCATTTTAATACACCATGTTCTGGTTCATGCTTTTATTGACACTAATTACTATTAATAACGACCCACAGCCATCATCCGCACTAACCAACAGCCTGCTATTGATGTCACCGTGAAGGACCACGCTAAAGGAAAAAAAGGCCTAACATCCCTTTAAGGGACACACACTGACAGGGGCTAAGGATGGTTAAGGCTGAGCTTTCCCAGGGTTCAGTTGAGTTCAAGACTAAAACAGGGCTTCTGTTGTCATGGGGACTCTTCCTGAGTGAAAACTGAGAGACTGCAGCAGGGGGGGTTAGGATGGTCTGGTTGACTGAAGGGTTGACTATTCACCCACTTGTGCACTCTTCACCTTCTTGCCATCCGAAAAAAGTACCAAAGCATTCAGTCGTTCTCTTCTATGTGTAGAATATATGATCTATTATTGCATTGTTTCAGCAGTATCTTTGCATTCTTTTTACTTTTCGGTTTAAATTACACTAATTTAGAAGACTGTCTGTCTTCTCTGTTGTCTTCTTCTGTCTGCCTCAGATATCACTCTTGCGCTGCCTGGGTCCCATGTTTGCACTTTACGTAGCCTGGTGTGTCTGTTACACACGTCCTCTTTATGTCAGTCTGTGACTTGGTTTAAATGTTGTGTGAAGCACATGGTTTGTTTCACTGTGTACTTGAACTTGACTTTACTAATTACTGTGTGCGTTCTTAAATCATATGCCACACTTATGCAGCTCAAGGGCTGGTGTAAATCTTCTACGTAGTCAGAAATGATAAAAAAGACTAGTTAGCTATGGCTGGGAAAGGAGGAACTAAGAACCCAGATGGGACTTTTCTTGTGGACTTGCTTTCATTTTTGATTGTGAGATCTGATGCAGAATAAGACGAGCTATGCCAGCATGCGTAAACGGGGGATACAGGATCACTGGGTACAGTTCTGGGGTTCTGGAGACTCACCGGCTCTTTTCCATCCATGGCCTCCATCCACTGTTTCCTGCTGGCCTCGGACAGGGCCTGCACAGTCACTGGGGTGTGTCTGTGGCAACAAACGAGACAGCAGACATCAACAAAACCCAAAATAACGCTCCTACGCTCCACCATCTGTCTGTGGGCCGCATGGGGCACCCTTGGGAGTTGTGTATGTATATTCTGTGTTGTTTTCTTTCTGGCCCGACCCCTTCCATTCGACTCAATGTGTGCCTGTCCTTGTGCGCCACCTGCTAGAGAGTGTTTGTCTCTCTGAGGCATTTCCTGCCTGTTTTGGATTTGCTCGCTGTCGCACTGTATTACCAAAACAGTCGTCCGGGCCTCGTGGGTGGCAGCCAGCTCTCACCTCTCGTACGCCTCGATGTCGAAGCAGAACCGCTTGTCTATGGACTCAGACTTGCGGCGAATGCAGGCCTTGAGTTTGAGCTCGGTGACATTCTGGGAGACAGAAACATGGGCGTTTAAAAATCCTGGCTTTCACTGGTCTGTCGGAGCAAAAGTGCAATCTGTGACACTGCAGGTGTTTGTGTGTGTGTGTGTGTGTGTGTGTATATGTGCGAGCAGTATTGCACACTGCCTGTGGCCCTTGCCTGTTTGGTGGCAGGTTTCTGTTCAATAGGCACCATGACAAATAGCTTGTTTTCCTTGAGATACTTGCAGTAGTATTTTACCCAGGTCACACCGAAAGCCCCTGAAATACAAACCAAATCAAACACATTCACACACACATGCACCTTCTCATTACCAACACTTATCGGTTGCATAGCAGAATAATCTGATTCCGAACACAGTCTTATGGACTCAATTAATACTAACGCTGCAAGATTTATTAACATGTTTGGAACCTGCTTATCAAGTGCACCCTAAACATGTATTGTAATAATGATAGATGTTATTAATACACATGCATCAAAGCTCTAAGATGCATAGAAGACATTTGGAACAAAAAAAAAAGAATAAAAATGATGGTTGATGTACTTTTCTCCTGGATATAGAGGTAGCCCTCAATAGTGGCCCGGCCATGCATCTTCACTATTTGAGACGGCTGCTTCATCCTCTTCATCAGCTCCTCCATTTCCTCGCTGGTGCTGTCAAAGTGGTTACGGGTCTGCGACACACACACACACACACACACACACAACACACATATACAGTCATCATCTGAAATCAAGCTGCTTTCAGCAGCACTGTTTGCTAAAAATCAGACTTCTTAAGACTTCATATGAATGGCAATCAGCTGCTTAAAGCTTCTTACTCAGGGATTATAAAAGTCTTTGTTGTAGCCATGAATAAAGAGTAAAGGTTAATTGCACTAATTTCGTGCTAACAACATTAGCATTCTATTAGCTTCGTAAACAGAGTTAAAAGTACACTTTAATCTTCAACTAATTTTAAAGCCCCATTTTGAACAAAACTTCTAGTTTGCTAAAAGCTACCGGAGCGATAGGAGAGCAAGAAGTTTGTACACAAACTTCCCATTTCCATGAAATCTTCTCAAATCAACATTTACACACCAGACAGGTGCTGGGTTATCAAATGCATGAGTGCGTTTCCTCTTCCCACTGCATGGAACCTTCAGGTGGATTTATTCGTGGCGAGGCCTCAGCACTCGGGATCAAGACTGTGGCCTTTTCTGTGTCACTCCCAGCCCTGGGCTAGGATGAAGAAGTGTCTCTGAGAGAGAATGCCCCGCAGAACACTTAAATCGCGGCATAGGGCGATGAAAAAAAATAAAACTCGGGGAGTTTATTAAGTAAGAATCAAAAGATAAAAAAAACATGGGTACACAGACTAGTACCAGCCAAGGAGCAGCCAAGAGTCTGGTTAATGGACATTACAGATGAACATTCCATGATATTGCTGCATCTGTCTTTCACGGGTCTCCCTGCTGCTCTCCCTTTGATTTAACGTTTCTTCATTGCCCTTCACCCTCCCGCTAATTCCCCTCTCCTCACGTTCTGCAAGCTGAGCTGCAGCTCCTGTTTGTAAGGCAGGAAATCCTGGGTCATCTCCACCGTTAAGTTATTCAGGGTCAGGATGCTCTGGAGGAATGCCAGTACCTGGCAATGAAAACAGAAGCACCACTGAGCACAAATGTACATTCATCTATAGCCAAGAATCATCTCTAATCATAAAAATGTCTTTTGGAATCTCATAATATTAATATGAAATAATAACGAAGTAGCCACCGGGTGTTACGGGGTTAAATTCCTTACATTTTGCACCAGTCTTCTAAGGTTAAGACTTTGATCTTAGTGACGTCTTACGGAATAATAATTGCATGGGTGTGGACAAGACCATGTGACTATTGACTGTTGTATGATAGGGATCTAAATCCTGTTTACATATAGTATACATTACTAATAGTGTGTGTCTGTGTGTGTGTGTGTGTATATATATATATATATATTCATAGTACATCTGGTATGTAACTAGTAAATGTATGTTCATGTCCATCTTAGAAACAGGAATAATTGTGACAATCTGGCCTTTAGAGCTCCCACTGAGGAAGCTATACTGCGGAACAGGCTTTACGCAGGATTTTCTCTAAGCTCAAGTTCAGTCAATTGCAAAAGTTCCTCACCCCTTCGTCCAAATCCCAATCCAATCTAAAGTAAAGCCATGCCAAGCAAGATCTCTGTGGAACTGTCACAGGGTTTAGGTGCCCAGTGTCAGAAGGCTTTAAGTGAGACGTAATGCGTTGTGTATGTTCTTCTGCATTTTTATCCCACTCACCGGCTCCACCACATCAAACTTCTTCCTCTCCTGCACCTGCTGGATCTGATAAACATACTCAACGGACGAGTCGTAGAAGTTCAACCTTTCTTTATCCATCTGCTCATCCGCCTGAGGGAAAATACACACACAAATATAGAAACACACATCACATAAGGCCCCTTACAATTATTCATCATGTATATCGAATATATGTGATACACAAATACATTCACAGATAAATGTATCACACAGCATACATGGCATTCATTTAAAGAGCACGTGCACAGACCTCCTGAAGCTGAGACTCTTTCTTCTTAGAAGACAGGTTGACGTGTTTGTCCAGCTGAGCGTAGTACTTCTCACTCTCTTTCTCAAACTTCTTCCTCCGTTCCTGCAGTGTATGCAATTGCACACAAATTAAAAAATATATATCCAAAAATGCAGAACTTTAAAGGTACTGTGTGTGGGACAGAACCTTTTACTGACCTCTAGTGTTTATGAACGTAACTGCAAGTCTGCACACAGACGTTAATTAAGTGAAGTGAAGTGAAAGTGAATTGATTGTCATTGTGATATACACAATGACAACACAATGTGTCCTCTGCTTGTAACCATCACCCTGAGTGAGCAGTGGGCAGCCATGACAGGCGCCCGGGGAGCAGTGTGTGGGGACGGTGCTTTGCTCAGTGGCACCTCAGTGGCGCCTTGGCAGATCAGGATTCAAACCGACAACCTTCTGATTTCGGGGCTGCTTCCTTAATCGCTAGGCCACCACTGCCCCATAATTAACCCAATAACTCTAAACTATAAAGGGCAGGAATAGCTGCTTGTGAACTGATCAAACAAGAAAATTTTATAGCATTTCATATAGGATCAGGAAGGCTGTGAACTAGTAATGCTTCTGCTATGAATGGTTAGTATTTCTCCATCCATGAGACTACCACTGATCTACATTATGAGGTTATGAGAGAGAGACATTATCTGAGATTGAGGGCCTGAACATTATGCAGAAAGACGATGTAAAGCACATGTTCTTGTTTAGTTCAAGGGCTTTGGTGCTGGCTGAGGGTTGTTCGCGCCAGTTTTCTCACATGCTTCCTGGAGGCGGCTCAGCCATGAGCAGGACTTAATTAATGAGCTCTTCATGAAAATATAAAACTCCCTCTCTCTCTCTGGCTGAACAGCAAGGAACTTTCCTAATTCATTTCATGATAGGGCCCAAACACCAAAGGTGTTGGAACCGTACCTTTGTCCTTTTTCATCTTCTACCCTTAAAAGTGCTTGGAAGCCGCGGAGTGTAAGTCACGCAGACGTGAAATGTGAACTTGTGCCAACCCACAAAAACCGTCCAGGATTCGCTTGAGGGCAGGACCCTGCTAAAACATTTTGATCTATGAGAGTCGAAGAGTGAGTCACAGGAAGAAAATCTTCCTCGGTCTGACTGCCTCCTGAAGCCAAATGGGCCGCTAACGTCTGCAACTTTTCCCCCTGAAATACTGCCTCAGAAATCCTACCCCAATTCTCCAAATATCGATGATGATTGACGTGGCGCCGTGTGATGCACAATTTCCCCAGCACTGCTATTGCGACGGCTGGGTCCAGCGATCAATTCCGTAGTGACGTGTAAACCACGTCTAATAAACTCTGATGTTGGTTCAAATAAAAATTAAATGTTGTGTCAAACAACCATTTTATTTTAACCAAATAGGAACAGCAGGCCAAATACTTTACAGGCAAACAACCATAAAGCTGCCATGTCTGAAAGTTGGCTGCCGTTCACAATTTCCACACCATTATGCACACCAGTGATAAGGCAATATGCCAGTCATTGTTTGTGGTGGTAAAAAAAAAAAAAAAAAAAGATCCTATAATTGCACTATACTGGACTGGACTACACGTGTTGTAACCCTGCAAGTGCTGGCCGCCGCCGTTGCTCGGCGCCTGGCAGCGGTAGATGCAAATCAAACGCATGTGTCCATTCCTCCCCGAGAGGCCGTGGAAAAGAGGGAGTGGAAAGAGTGTGATGCCGTAACTCTCAGATCCGCGCAGGAACTTCACAGACGAGGCCAGGCGAGGTTCTGGCCCGGCTGCAGCTTTTCCACGTGTCCCTTTTCCAGCGCCTGTCTGTTTCATATTCCTCCTGCATGACACCCACGCTAACGTTTTCTGTTGCAAGGATTAATCTGCAGTTAAGAATCCACGGCACCGTAATTGTTCCAACCAGTCCAATCTCTAAAATTTCGCATGTACGTGTAAAAAAAAAAAAGAGGAAGTGAAAAGTGAAGAGTCTTCAGTAGATGAATCGGCAGCATTTTATCAGATCACGGCTGAGATTGAATTGGTTGCAGAGCGCGCGGCTGAACCTTTTCTCACCTTTGTGACTCCGATCTGCTCCTTGCGGAACTTCTCCAGCGGTTTGATGAGCAGGTCGGACGCATTCTGCACCTGAAGAGAGAACGAGATGTAAATATGAGAACAAGACGCAATATGTTCTGCGGCGACCGCAGAACATATTACCCCATTACACAGCCATTTCACGCTCTTAAAATATGGCTTAAAATATGTGCCTCACGTTGCTTCACCACATTGTGAGATTTGGTATGTCTGCCTTGTGCCTTTTTGTCTACTTCCTTTTCGGCACCCTGTCCGCTTTTGGGTTGTTAAATATTTAAGTTACAAGATTTAAGTCTCACGTTTTTAGAAATGAGTGAAACTATTTGGACTGCCTTTACACTTTATTTCCTGAACAATGAAAGGGATGAATGGGATGAAGATGCATTTTTGCAATTTTTGCCTACTTTGAGTAATATTCCATAAAGACTATGATTGTTCCAGAGGGCTGACAGATTCTTTTCCGCATTGTTCAGATCTGCCAGACTGACTGGATCTACCAGTCAGACAGGGCAGACATGTCCTGCAATGCAAAGCCATCTCAACATGCCATCAGCAGAGTTCAGAATGCTTGTTGTTTTTTTTTTACTTTTTACTAATTTTACTAAAATGCTTGATGCAGGTCAATCATATAATAAGAAACAAAAGTGACCATGGGGCAACTGGTCAACCCGAAAAATGATATAAAAAAATGCTAAGGTAGTAAGTCTGTTCAAATGTAGCTCATTTCATCATGCATTAATTTATTGAGCTGAATTTTAAAAGCAGATCTTGCAGCTCCTGAGAGAAACACGCACAATAAACCTTCTCCTGAGACGAGCTGACGGCTGGTGACAGTGTGTGCTAATACGAGCCTGTAATGAGTGATGAGTTCTGCATCTTTGAGACATTTCTGGGAGCAGCGGGAGTCAATCTTGGGACGAGGGTTGATTTCTAGTCTGTAATCTTTCACCAGGAATTACTGTCGTGCCACAAGGCAGCATTGTGTACCATTAAAAAAAAAAACTGTTCCGTTGTTCATTTCTAATAAAAAAGCATGGTGGAGCCGTCACTGTGATTAGTGTGCGCTATCTGATGCATAATGCAAATTCTCAATGCATTGCAGTGCATTGCAGTTATCAATATCTTGTAAAAAAATGTAACAATCACAAATGAACCCTTACGATTGCCTTACACATGTAAATTAGGTCTAGATGGGAGCATTTCCAGCATAGCAGTGACGCCGATAGCGGTAAGGGGGCCGTTTTCATGCCACTACTCACATCGGAACTACTGCTGGGTGGAAAGTTGTGGTTGGAAATATCCAACACAAACTCTGCATGACATCCGAAGCTGCAGCGGCGCGCCATGGTATGAAAATTGATGGTTATCGTACCATGTTCATTTGTGTATCACTGGTAAAATGTTGCCATTCTGGGGTTCACTGCAACTGATAATAATCGACTGTGTTGTTTGTCAGAAACTGTTGTCATATGATGGCTTAGAGTATAACAGCTGGGCTGTACTTTTTTCTTCCGTAGCTACAGACTGGTGACTGGTGGTACATTAAGGCAGAAAACGCAACCGTCCACTGGAAACAAAAGACTAAAGCAACAAATGATGCTGACGAGGCATGAAATAGATGAAGGTACGAGGAAACGGTAACACAACCGACCAGCATCATTCTGTCGTCTTCCACTTCCTGCAGCAGGCCGGCGAACTCCCGGAATGACTCGGCTAAAAGCAGAAACACAGCAGAACAACAATGACAAAAAACACACACACACACGTCCGGAATGACAGTGGAGACGTCTGGACAGTCAGTCTGGAGGAGGTCAGATCAGAGGTTCTTCGTCATGTTCTCCGTCCTACGCATCTTAAAAAACAATGTGCTAACATACCAGGCACAAACACCACTAAAATCGCATGGAAAAAATACTAATGAAAACTTATTAATAATAATAATGTCACCATAAGTGACATTTTGGTAACCTTACAAGAGTGGAAAAACCAAAGAAATTGCCATATTGTGATCTAACATTTTATGTAGACTTTATTATTTTAAAAAAGACACTTATCTAGATTTTTTTTTACATTTGTAAAGTGCCTTTTTGGCACCAACTGCATTCGTTTTTTTGTTGAATAAAAAGTCATTTTATATATACATTTTGCCCAAAATGTCCAAAAGCCTTTTTAAACAAAACGTCATGCATTTACATCAAATTATTATCTTTTTGCTAAAATAACACATTGTTACATTACTGCACCTAATTAAATTGAAAATGTATGCATTGCACACAAAGCTAAAAAAGAAAAACAACACTAAGCTAATTTTTTTCACATTTTTCAAGTCTGGCCCTGTTGAACATGGCAAAACCTCTTCCAGCAGCAACCGAGGTCTCTAAGAAGACCTCGAATCCAAACCTGCTGGGGCTGGGGTGATACATCCAGGTATCTAAATAACTAATTTTAATAAAGATCTGTGGTTAGATCAGCATGGCTGGAACAATAACACTCTGTCAATGAACAAAGGATCTAACCACCAAATTCTAAGCATCTCAACACCTTACCGCTGAAGAACAGAACCCCTGATTTGTTAAAAGTCATATACAGCTTGAATAAAATCCTCCTGGGACGGAGACAAGACTGAACAAAGATGGAGGAAAACATGATGAATGAAAGGCCTACCAATGTTTATTTCATCATCGGTCAACGTGTCCCCAATGAAGTCGAACTGGAACGCCTGAAGGGTCTGAGAGAATTTCTGAACAGCCAGGGAATAGCCTTGAGAAATGAGAAATGAATGAACATAATGAATATGCTGTAAGGTACTCACGAACAACAAAGAACATTAACAGCAGCCACAAGCTGGAGAACACGGAGGAAAACGCTGAGGCATGGCATGATGGCCTCCGTTCTGCATGTGTGAAAATGCAGGTCATGCGTAGCGTGTTCATTACAGAATTTAATTGGTTGTCTCATTTCACAGCAGCTGCATTTGGCAAAAATTTCAGCCAGCTCACCTTAAGAAAAATGATTTGGTAGTTTGGCATTGATATGCAACACAGTAGAACTAAATAAATAAAAGAATAAAAGAAAGTTTTCTTATTGAAATGGATGTCATCGCTTCCAAAGAGGGCCTGTAGTAGCCTGGTGGTTAAAACACTCACCAATGAAGCACAAGACCACACAGTCCCAGGTTCAAACTTCACTTACTACCATTGTGTCCCTGAGCAAGACACTTAACCCTAAGTGTCTCCAGGGGGGACTGTACCTGTAACTACTGATCATAAGTCACTCTCAATAAGAGCATCATAAGAGGTGGGGTGGTAGTCACCTAGTGGGTAACACACTCACCTATAAACCAGAAGACCCAGGTTCAAATCCCACTTACTACCATTGTGTCCCTGAGCAAGACACTTAACCCTAATTTTCCCCAGGGGGACTGTCCCTGTAACTACTGATCAGAAGTCACTCTCAATAAGAGCATAAATGTAAATGCCAAAGACCAAGGCTGGTACTGGGATGGAGATACAGTACATACTGAACCTATAGAACCTGCTGTAAATATGGAAGAAGTCTGACTGATCCTGTTACTGCATTAATAACATGTATTTACCGAATAATAAATAGGAGCTGTGTTGGGTACTGATTACCTGGGATTTAAGGGGTTAACTGTACATATCTCTAAAACCAGATTCCCGTAGAAGATCTGCAGTGTCCTCATGAGTTATATGGGTTGGTGTAGAGTCCACTGACTTTTATACTGCATTTATAAGTCATGAAATATAAAAGGAAAAAAAGCTTTAAAGTGGCACTGAAACCACTCTTTTTACAACAGGGCGCCACAACCTTCCACCTCCCTCCTTTTGGCGTAAATAAGGAATTGGTTATCTTATCAGCTCTATCAATAGGATAACACATAATCAAAATAGTAGTTGATCGCAAGCTTTATGCAAACATCCTGTTAGTTACGACAGAGCAAATTGCTGGGTGTGCATGTGTGTCTGAAGAAAATATTCAGTTCAAATGACCAATGAAATGTAAAATGGGATTATAAGGGAACGCTGATCTGTAATCAGTACAGAAACCTCCCTCGTTTAGGCCGAAGGCCGTAATTAGCTGCCCGCCCCGGTCACTTCAGGCGCCACGCAGGATAAACGTCCCCTCCGAAGTGAGCCTGTTAATCCCGCTAAACAGTTATAAATGCCCTGCCACAAAGGCGGCTTTTCAGGGAGATAAAAGCCCACGCAGGGGCGTGAGGGGTGAGGAGCTCGACAGAATGGCATCCCCGTGGGTCACAATGCCAATATTGTTCGCCTTCACTCTCTCTCACACACACACACACTACACACAGGAGGGCATGGAGGAAGCCCAGACGCTCATTGTTGGAAAGTAGAAAAAGAGAAAGTCCGAAACGCAGACTGGCAGAAGGAAAGGCTAAGCGCCAGGAAGGGGAAATTGCGATATTATGACGCTAACAAGACATTGTGGGTGTTCGCGCGCTCCTATCTCCGCCCTGCAGCACGCGCCTCATGACTGTGCAGGATGAGCTTTTCCTGCTGATTCATTATTATATAAAAAGATACCTGAAGGGTCATAATAAGAAAGCGATTCTTCAGCAGCTGTATGATATATACTGTTCTTCATTTATCACAGGGCTAAATGTGTTTACATCCTTATTATACTTATTAGGGGTGCAACAATTAGTCGACATTTGTCAACAAAAATCGTCAATTTTCAGCCTTTCAATAATTAAATTTTTTTTTTTTTTTTTTTTTACTTTTTATGATTTTTTTTTATTGCAGAGACTTAGATGTAAAAAACATTTTGAATAAAGACTTTTCTGAGACTTTGAATAAAAAATAAAGAAAAGCCTGCTGACTTACTAGTGTAGTTTGTAAAATCGTTCTCAGTCATATAAAAATGACACTTCTGTAACGACGCAAGTTACATGGCAGGACAGATTTGCACGACTTTACAAGACAGGGAATTTACTAGACAAGATAAAAAGACAAAGCATGGCAAGGCACAGTACAACTACACATCTACATAGACACAAAGGTACATACAATGACCGGGCAGAAACAGGGTGAATTTATCATGGACACAACAGCTGAACACACTCAGATAATCAGGGAAACACACACGCATAATGCAAACTCTGGTCCAGAATATGGAAGTGGTGAATGGATTCCGGAGGAAGGTTGGGGGACACAGGTGAAAGGAGGCAGCGTCCATGGGCGTGGGGGAGGAGGATCATAAAAAGTTCAGAACAACAATTTAATTTTTTTTGTTGACAATGCCGACTAATCATTGCACCAATTAGGGAAAAAAGGTTGGTATCACTGCCCAAAAGAGATGTCCTATTTGCATCTTTACATGCTTTGTGTTGCTCATGGACGACACGCGGTCCTTAGTTACTCTATCTTTCTTGTCTTTGATATTTGCCACATCATTTAAATAACCTGGTAGATAAATAGGAGCCAGTTCTTAATAATGCAATTCATAATCCGACTACTCGTTTTAATAGTTGATGACTAGTTGACTAGTTGTTGGTTGCAGCCTAATGTTTACTCAGCAAAAATGTGGCCAAATGAGGTATAATGTGACATGCTGACATTAGATGTCGTCTCAGTGCTGAGCTTGGAAATCATGGATCAAGTATCTACATTATGTTAGTAATGGGTAATATGTAATAGCAATGATTTCATAGAAACAACCGCGCATGGTAATACAATTAATGTGAACTATTTGAGAAATGGTTATCAGTGAACTAGTGAAGTTCCTCAGCAGGAGGAACTTGCATGAGGCACAATGCACGTTGGTGGCAAAAACAAGAAGAGAAACCGACATCACAGGTGAAAAAAATGGCACGAGGAGGAACTAGGAGGTTTCTAGCTGCGAACTTTCCTCACGAGACCAACAACCATCTCTCAGGCAACGGCGAGGAACTGGAGCAGGCCGGGGAAAACCACACCTCCTGACTCAGGAACAGAGGTTCTTCATTAATAAAAAGAATCATTATTATTATTATTTAATTACCTCATGTACGAACATGCTTCATGTTATGATCAATATTCTTGAGCACGGCTACATGTTTATGGTCAAAAAGATTATTGCTGTTTTTTTTATGAAAAATTAATATACAATACAGACCAAAAGTTTGGACGCACCTTCTCATTCAATGTGTTTTCTTTATTTTCATGACCATTTACATTGGTAGATTCTCACTGAAGGCATCAAAACTATGAATGAACACATGTGGAGTTATTTACTTAACAAAAAGTGGAGACCTGACCACCACAGTCACCGGACCTGAACCCAGTCGAGATGGTTTGGGGTGAGCTGGACCACAGAGTGAAGGCAAAGGGGCCAACAAGTGATAAACACCTCTGGGAACTCCTTCAAGACTGTTGGAAAGCCATTTCAGGTGACGACCTCTTGAAGCTCATCGAGAGAATGCCAAGAGTGTGCAAAGCAGTAATCAGAGCAAAGAAACTAGAATATAAAACATGTTTTCAGTTATTTCACCTCTTTTTGTTAAGTACATAACTCCACACGTGTTCATTCATAGTGTTCTACCTTCTACCAATGAATCTACCAATGCAAATGGTCATGAAAATAAAGAAAACACATTGAATGAGAAGGTGTGTCCAAACTTTTGGACTGTGCTGTATAATGCAGCCTGCGGTCAGATTCCTTTTTTTATTTCGTGCAAAGCCCCCACAACACAGGCACTGTCCACTAGGAACCTCATCTTGCACAACCACGCCTTCTAGCATTAACAAATGAGAACTCCCACCCCCTCCCCCCAACAACAAAAAAAAACGTGTCCCACCCCCCCACACACAAAAAAAAGCGTCTCATTTTCGTTTTGCACACAACCCGCGTCCAGCGACAAATACAGTCCGTCGGCAAAATGGAAGAGAAATAATGGGCCGCGCCAACACCCCCCAACGGATCAATGGATGCGGACAAGAAGACATGCGGCCCATCTGCCAGCTCGTTGCACAACGAGGGACCGGTCCTTTCCCAACCCTCCATTTAAACCAACTACTCCCGAGGACAAACAACAACAAAAAAAATTAACTTCAGCGTGCAAACCGATGATATAAAAGTACGTAAAAGTTATTGTTTTATTCCCTCCCCGAGACCCCGCCGCCCCCATTTCCCGGCCCAAGTCGGCCGGGGACGGCGCGCTTTTACCCACCCTTGATCGCGCCGATCACGTCTTTCCCGTCCCGGATCACGTCCTTCAGGAACCTGCTGGTCCTGTCCAGCTCCAGCTCGTAGCATTTTAACCTCTCCCGGAAACCGGGACTGTCCACATAGCAGTCGCTGAACTCCAGAGGAGGATGCCCCATCTCCCCCCTAATTCCCCCCCGAGATCGGCACGCCTGAAGCCCGCCTCGGTGCTCCAAAATGGAAAGATCTGTTGTTGTTGTTTTTTTTTTTTATTTTAGTCCAACAGGCAGGAATTCACAGGAATGCACTTCGGGAGCGGGGGTCCCTACGACGGGAATGCCGCCATTCCAGTTCCGACCAACGCATCCGATCCTGCGCCGAAAGACGCGGAGGGGAACGCCGACTAAGTGTATCGGCGGCCCGGTGTCCGAGGGAGCCGGGGGGAGATTAAAATTCCATTTCCCTTTGACAGTTTTCCTTGTTGTGGGAGTGGACGAACGCGGGCTGGGCTGCGGACGGGAACGTTAACTCGCGGCGCTTAAAGAGACAGCGCGGGACAAAATGACTCCGGCAATAACATCAATATTCATACACGGGTATTATTAATGAGGACAAAACACAGGTTGAATACCATATGTGTTTTAATTTTTAGATTATTTTTTTAAAATATAAATTTAAAATGGTTATCCTTTTTGCGTTGGATTTTATTTAAACGCGTATTACGTGTCGTCTCCAGTATAAAAAGGTGTAAAATGACAGTGGTTGGCCTAAAAGGTAAGGAAACAGACCTGTAAAAAAAAAAAAACAACGCAGGTTGCCGGTTCGAATCCCAAACTAATCACTTTCACCACTGATAACGTTTCACGTATTTACTGAAACACGAAAATGTACATTATTCCACATGAATATGCTAAACCTACGCCGGAACGTGTATGTTAGTATTTGTGTGCACAGAAGCACTTTCACGCGAACGTAAATGCAAATGAAGTGCGCAGTGTTGTTCTGCGCAGCCCGCGCGCAGTTGCGACGCTTCCGCCTCGGCCGCGACGTACCCGCTGGCAGTCATGGCGGAAGTGGACGAGCCTGGCAAGCCTCTGGTGAGAAAAGGGGACTGTAAATCGCGCGCGGCGCGGCTGCAGGGGCGCTCGCGACTAAGCGACGTTCGGGCCGAGTCGCGGTCCGCCGACCCGTCGCGACGGTGGCAACCGCGCAAGCCGCGGCGGCTTTTTACTTCGTGCGCTTAGCTTAGCGGGCTAGCTCGGTGGGACCATGTCCTTAGTGGCGACAAGTTTTCGCCTTTACTCGGTGCAGACGCCCGGCGGCGTGAACGTAAAATCCGAGGGTTTCGGTGAAGCGAGCTGTCGGCGTGTTGTTTGCTTAGCGCGCTTACTGGTTAGCTGTGTCAACACCGCTGACGTTTACGTGTCTGTGGGTGAACATGTCGCGAGGCGGTGATGATCTGGCTGTCGGTTCTAACGCGTATTTAAGTGTTTTAAGGGGTGGTGGTAGCCTCGTGGGTAACACACATGAACAACAACAACATTTATTTCTTATATAGCCCAAAATCACATACAGTATGTCTCAATGGGCTTTGACAGGCCCTACAGTTGACACCCCCCACACTTGACCCTTCTGCACACAAGGAAAAACTCCACACAAAAAAAAACTCTAGGAGAGAGAAAAAAAGAAAGGAAGAAACCTTGGGAAGGAGTGATACAGAGAGGGACCCCCTTCCAGGGTAGAGTGAGCCTGCAAATGGTGTCAGTGCAGGGTTGGGGATGATATAATAATAAGTCCTACAGTTGTAGGGTTGAAGAAGTCCAGGATATAGTCAGTGTCATGGTCTAGATTACGTGTCCATAATGATTTTACTGGTCCATTCGAAGATACCTATAGCTGTAGTTGTAACGGTGGTGGTGGTGGCTGTGGTGACCCACTCGCCTATGAACCAGAAGACCCAGGTTCAAATCCCGTTTACTACCATTGTGTCCCTGAGCAAGACACTTAACCCTAAGTTGCTCCGGGGGGGACTGTCCCTGTAACTACTGATTGCAAGTCGCTCTGTAAATGTTTTCCTTAGACCAATGTCTGTGCTCCCAATTGAAAGTGTCACCTTGTGGGATGATTTAACATTAAATCTGTCTGTGGTCCTGCAGTGGCTAGAAATGGTGATGGGTGTAAAGAGTGCTTTGGTCATTCTGCTTCGCTGTTTAGAGTGCGGCAGCTCAGACGGTCTGATCTGGAATTTGTCCCCCTGTGACGTCATAAGGAGAGATGTTACCTCCCGTTTCTCATGCTTTGTGCGGCAAGAGAAATTCCTACCCTCCCCTAAAAAAATTTACTTCACCGACAGTCATGGCTTTCAAACGTGTGGAGCATTGCAGTTGCTCGGTGATCAGATGTAAAACTGAGCAGAAATGTATTTTTGAGCCATTTGGTTCATTTTATTTTTTTCTGGAAAAACGCAGACACGACTTCCTGTCTGCGCAAAACATTGTGGTTGGTGAACGGTGTTGATGACGTCATGTCCCCTCAACTTCCATTGACCGCTCTCCTCCTCGTCCCGCCTCTCTCTTCTCATTAGCATTGAAAGCTACAGACACCAAAAGGGCGCGTCCTGGAGAAATCTCATTGTGGGACTGTATCAAAGTGGCTGTAATTTTCGGAAAGAGACTTCAGTATTAGCGGACCATTAAGACCAATATAAAAGTGCAACAAAATATTTGCATTCACATTTAAGTGCATCCATAACCTCCTTATCTGTGTGACCTCCTTCATATTGCCATTTCTTCCAGATCTTTGTTTGCCACTCGTCTTATTGTTCTTTCTGCCCCCTTATCACAGGGATTCCATGATAATTTAAAACCTCGAAAAATCATGGAATTTGAGAAAAGAGAAACCTTATTCTCCCAGGCCTTGCAAAGTTTTGGAATATGAAATAAACATATAAAGTTATGGAAAAGTAATTGGACTGAGAGATGAATGTATAGCAAAGCACATAGTTTCCATAAAAACGTTTTTTGTTTAAAACGTCAGAGAACGTATGGTCGTGAAAATTTGCCTTAGATTAATGAACTTGTGGAATTTCTTTTCGAAAAATGTGTAAGAGCCCTGTTATCACCAACAAAGTTTCAAACGCTCTGCTCCTCAGCTCTGAAACGCCATATCCGTCATTAAGAATATAGATTCTCTTGCATTATTCAAGTCATAGCTCAAAACATACGTGTTTTAAAATTACTTGAGTTTGAAGTGAATGTGATACACAGCACACACAACGAAATCTGTCCTCTGCATTTACATTTACAGCATTTATCAGAGCGACTTACAATAATTAGTTACAGGGACTGTCCCCTCTGGACAATAATTAGTTACAGGGACAGTCCCCCTGGAGCAATTTAGGCTTAAGTGTCTTGCTCAGGGACACACTTGTAGTAAGTGGGATTTGAACCTGGGTCTCCTGGTTCATAGGCGTGTGTGATACCTACTAGGCTACTACCACCCACCCTTAGTGAGCAGTTGGCAGCCATGACAGACTCCCGGGGAGCAGTGTGTGGTGACGGTGCTTTTCCAAGTGGCACCTTGGCGGCTCTGGATTCGAACTGGGAACCTTCTGATTATGGGGCCGCTTCCTTAAGCGCTAGGCCACCACTGCCGCAAAGGTGAGGAACGTTGACTCAGTGCCGGCTACTGGACTCGAACCCCCAGACTTCCGCTTACGAGTCTTTGCGTTAACCATTATTTTAGTTATTTTAATGAATAGTTTTATTATTTACTTAGTTTTCTCTGTAAGGTCACCTTGGTTTAGAAAGGCACCCTCCAATAAAATGTACTGTTATTATGATCCTCAAATTATCCAGAATCTATGTTCATTTTTGTTTTCTTCAATATTTCTGTATTAGTTTGCTGGTCTCTCAGATGTGTCTATATCTGAAGACATTCCAGTGGAAGGGGACATCTCAGTGCCTGTGGGATCCCAAAATGTTGACGATGTGTTCTCCACACTAGATGAGCCTGTCAAAGACACAATAGTAGGTTCACATGCTTGATTCACTGTAATTGTTCCATGGATTTTTTTATGCCAATATTCTTTTAAGTCATAGTTTCCCAAACAGATAATTTAGAAATGAATCATTGTAATACAGTTGTAATGCATTACATTTATTACACTGTATTCAATCATCACTACAAAGTACTTTGCAGAACCCCGTAAACATGTCAATATTATTCTCATCTGAAGCTTTTTATGTTTCCTGCAGCTGAGGGACTTGAGAGCAGTGGGGAAGAAGTTCATTCATGTGATGTATCCCAAACAAAGCTCAGCACTCCTGAGGGACTGTGAGTATTCTGGTGGGGTATAAAATGACTAAAGTGCTTCTATTTTAAAAAATACTAATAAAAACACAGTGTTGCTGTGTTCACAATCACATGTTCATTTGTTCAAATGGCAGTGTAAGGAGGTAAGGAAACTGACCTGTAAAAAAAAAACAAAAAAAAAAAACTACTCACAATTTTTCACGTATTTACTGAAACACGGAAATGATCGTGTTCAAATCATTAAAAATGATTTGAACACAGTTGGCAGTTCACATTGAGACTAACAGAGGCAGCATTATATATGCACAGATTTCAGAACTCTTCGCTTTAATATCTTCAGCATACACAGGAATTTGTATGTTAGTATTTTTGTGTGCCAAAACAGTTAGATTTTTTCATGGTGTATATATTGATGTTTACTCGTATTTTTTATTTAATTTTATTCTACTTAAGGGTTCTTCATGTGCAAAGTTATGGAAGCTCCAGGAATTCCATTTTTTTTTAATTTACAGCATTTATCAGACGCCCTTATCCAGAGAGACTTAAAATCAGTAGTTACAGGGACAGTCCCCCACTGGAGACACTCAGGGACACAATAGTAGTAAGTGGGATTCGAACCTGGGTCTTCAGGTTCATAGGCGGGTGTGTTACCCACTAGGCTACTTCCACCTATAGATTGAAAACATATTATTTTGTTTAAATGATTAATTTTTTATATTTTTAAAATGTGAACCTTTTTTGTTTTAGGGGATTTGTGGGGTCCTCTTCTTCTATGTGTCACACTTGCTCTGTAAGTTAAAAGGTTCTTATACTTTTTTTAGTCATTGAACAACCCTTTTGTAAAGATGTAATATTATGAAGTTTTAGAGCTTTAGGCTTGTTTAATTTTGTGACTTATTTCAGAGGACTATATAAAACCAAATCTGCAGCACACAGCTAATGACACATTTTAAAAGTAATTATAAAACGAGATAATATATTTAAACATATATGTATTATGTATTTGGTACATTTCCTTCTTTAGCATTCAATAGTTTCCAGTTAAAATTAAATCTTATATTCCTATTTGTTTCTTTTACTGTAAAAGCTGTGTCATCTCATCTCTCTATACCTGTACAGTATATAACAGAGATGGCAATGGAGTTTACTCTGACACTGTATGGTTTCTTATATGTTATATTGTGTGCATGGCATTGAAAACCGGAAGCTCAAAGCACCGCTTTAAGATTAAACAGCTTCTTTTTAGACATAATGCTGACACAGAATTTTTTTTTTTTTTTTTTTGAGGAACTTGACCGTGACATATTCTGATCCCATGTCTGCAGGATGTTGCAGGGTGGATCTGCAGACAGCAAGGAGGATGGAGGGCCGCAGTTTGCAGAAGTTTTTGTGATCATTTGGTTCGGTTCTGTCATCATAACCCTCAACTCCAAACTGCTCGGAGGCACCATGTGAGCTACTTTTTGTTTTTGCCTCATCCTTTTGGGGCATTTGATCTTGTGTGGTTATTTAATGACTGCCTGGCCTTAATGTATATTGTTTACTTGTGCTAAAAATTGAATTACCGGAATCTCGCTGTCTAATTTTAATTGCAAAGTATAACCACAAAAACTCCCATGTTTCTATAATTGTACCAAGGCCCAGTCATGCTAGTTCTTGTTTTGGCTGAACCGGTGAAAGTCTTTGCTTGCAGGGTGGCTCATCTCATTGTGGTTGAAACACCTTCTTGTTCAGCTTTGGATGAAGAATAAAATGCCGCTAGGCAGTAATTTCATGTGTCAAAATCAAGATGAATTTATATTTATATACCGCCTCTCGTTTTATCACTGCCTCAGCATAAATAAACAAGTTTCGGCATTGAAGGAGACACAGTATGAGTTGCTTGTTTCTTGTACTATAAATCTAAATCATTTTGCTGCTGAAACCGTAAACTTCCCAGGCATGAGGCAAACAAGGTGTTCGTGTCTCAGAATTATAGTCTAGCGGCATGACTGTCTGGTGCTTTTCATTGATATGATATGAAGTATAGCGTGTGTTTCCCCAGTGAGCGATTTTATACACTGAAGTGTGCAGTGGCTTTCTGACACCACACTAATCAAATGCATCACACTTTATAAATGCATATTTTTAATACAATGTATATGAGCATAACTATTTGAACATTTAAAAAAAAAAAAAAACATAATAATCAGCGGTCATTGTTATAGACCTATAAATGGCACAGGAAAAGAAAATAGATATTTTATTCAGTTATTAAGCCTGGGAACGTTTGTGTGCAGTTCCTTTTTCCAGAGCTTGTGTGTGTTGGGCTACTGCATCCTTCCCCTGACTGTGGCCATGGTGGTCTGTCGGCTGGTGCTGCTGGGATTCACGGGGACGATCAGTTTCATCATCCGGCTCATCGTGGTTACGGCCTCCTTCAGCTGGTCGGTGTTCGGTAAGGGATCGGTCTCTCTGGAGCATTTGTGTTTCCTCCTTTTTCTTCCGGCCTGATCATTAATGAACTGAACACATCTGTCCCCAGCCAGACATTTGGCTGAGTGAAAGTGCCAGATGCTGGCAGGACGAGCTGTTCTTTTGTCTGTTGATCTAATGATAACTGGAGAAAAACAGAAACTGCAGTGGATAGTCTTCGAGGCGTCTTGCTTTAAATTATCGTGAGAGTCTGCTGGCTTTCATTAGGGCTTTTATTGTGATAAACTGTCTCTCTTTCTGACAGTAGGGATTTAGTGATTTTCAAATTGCAGAAATTGCAGGCTTCTGCTTTGAAGATTCATGATATTCTTTGTCTTCATGCTGTAATTATTACATGGCTGCCAGTAGGTGGCAGTGTTGCCATGTCACCAACATCTTGGTAGTAGAAGGCTCGATTTGGCTACTCGTGCTCCTGCAGATGTTTGTTCTCTCCATTCTCAGCCCCACTCTCACAGCATGCAAGTGGCTTATTAGTCAAGCAGAGGTGACCACAGTTGGTGTAAGTGCTGATGGCATGCTTGCTTACCTTCATGTACCCGCATTTTCAGGAAGAAGAATTAAATGAATTCAAATTTTTTTAATGGCATTCTATTTAATTAGACCCTACTCCCAACTCTGCAAGTGTCACTTTTTCGGCAGGAAGGGCAGGTTTTCATTATCTTAACAGCAGAAATTTGTCAAATTTGCCATGTGTTGTGGAAAATCTCTTGACTATCTGAATTTTTCCCCCTACAGCTTCCACAGCCTTCCTGGCCGACAGTCAGCCGGCCAATCGGAAAGCTCTAGTGGTGTATCCCATCTTCCTGTTCTACTTTGTCATTGGATGGATGGTCCTGACATTTTCTCCATCTCAGTAATAGACCTGCTTGCACACGCTCAAGCACTCTCATGCGTGGGAGGCTCCTCCCACGTGCTTCCCGTTGAGCCGCCAGGGAGCTCTCATTGGTTTTGAGGGTTAGAAGTGGGAGGAGTCACACATGGATATGGAGGAGCAATTGTCATTTGTTTGGCAGTGAGGGAGGAACATAGCAGCACCAGTGGTAGTGCTGAGACCTTCTACACGCTGCCACGCATACTCATTCCATTTTCCCCATTCACTCAGCCCTGGTGGTGTGTGTGTGAGAGAGTTTTTTTTTATGGTTTATTTTGGCTGCTGTAACCTTCTATAATGCCATTACACTAATATGGGAAATTGCGTCTGTGGTGGTCAATCACAATTGCTCTCAAAAATCTAAATTTGTATGTGATTATCCAGTCATTCTTCCCACAGATGACTTAAACTGGTCACAAACCAGTTTTTTGTACACTCACTGTCACATACAGGACTCCATGACACTCTGCTTCTCTTGGTTTAACTACCTAATATATTTATTTTTGTCTGTATACATGTGAATGTGTAGGTCTTTTGTCTGGATCCTGTCTAGCTCTCTCAGTGCCTCACCAATTCTGTAACAGTACAGGTGAGGCAGAGGGGTAAAGACTTTTTTTTTTTTTTTTTGGCAAACAAAGGGTTATCTTTATACTACCGTAACACATCGGACTGTTCATATGCAGTTGGGTTATAGTAGATAATTTATCGCTTGGGAAGTATTAATCATGTGGGTTCCTGTTTTTTTTTTTTTTATTATTAATAAAAGAAGTTAATTTACATTGAGTTCCCTAAATGTTGACATGACATGTTCTTGCAAAATGAATGTCATACTGTTCAGTCATATGTTAAATGACATATTTTCGTATTCATTTTTCCCTTGTTGCATCGCTCATGAAATATTTAGGTTTTTCTGGTGTCAAGCTGACTCCAGGCACAGCTCGATGTGTTTTTGTGTTTGTTTGACTGAATAAATCTGACCACCTCTGAAACAGGGAAGCTCTGAGAATGATCCACGCCCCCGCATCACCCTGCTGGTCTATTACACATTTATAATGTTGCTGCATGTGATCGCAGTGACTTTATCTGGGATTTCCTTTGTCCTGCCAAGCAGAACAAAGAAAAGAAAATTGTGGTTCCTGTAAATTTGGCTCAAATGAGAACTGTAACGCATTTCCTCTTTCTAATGCTGCACATGAAATAATCAGAGCATGTGTATTAATTTCTACCTGAGTGTGTTTATTTTTTTATAATGTTTGTGATCATAAAAAATTGAGAGAATGTGTCACAGCCTGAGCCTCTTCAGGGCATCGGGTACTCGCGCTCAGCCACTGTCAAAAGCCATTTGTCCAGTGAGATCGCCGGCAAGCGTAAAAAGACTTTTTGAAGCAGCCTTATGGTTTTTGAGAGTCCGTGCCTACATGCACTTTATGGGAATGGTGTTAAACCAAGCGAAAGAATATTTTTACTTTACCAAAATTCTGCATTTTTACCGGGGTATTGTGTGTTGCCTGGCAGAATCGGGATTTGTTGCAGATGTGCTGGTGAGCCTGGGGATTTTTGAATTGTGACCTTCTGCCTCCTGGGAGGTCTTTCCAGTGCCAGAAACATGGGAAGACAGAAGACAACAACCAGCATAAAATGGTACTTTTTGACTGCATACTGATCTGTCGATGTTGGTAGGAATGGAGGAAAATCTGGGAAGTCATGAAACAACATATTTGTTGTGCATTTGTAAAATAATAAATTTGTCCACTCTGACCCTCATTGTGCCTTGTGTTTATTACATCGAATTTATACTACGTTATCAAGTTGATCGCAGTAACATTTGGGTGTTAGACAGAACTAAGTTCCATACACGTTTCCAGTCCATTAGAGGGTCAACAACACCCACTCCAGCACTCACCAGGACAAAAATTCACTTGGGCTGCGTGGCTGGCAGGAGCTCTTAAAACCGCTCAACCTTTCACCCCCTAAATGCAATGATAAAATGGAAAAACGACTTCAGGTAAACCTCTGAAGATGCGACCCAATGATTGCATCTCTGTTGGGTTGAAGGTGTCAGAGTAACTCCATCGTATTTTTCCTCCTGGGAGACCCCTCGCCTTGAGTTCGGCGGTAGATTTTGTAAGCTGTGAACTCGCACAGCCAAGGTGACTAATGGAAGAAAAAGGGGGATGATGATCTTTTACCCGGAAAGGAGCCGAACGTCCTGGACAGCGGCTGCACCTTGGTCTGCAGAGGTTAAAATGATGGCCACTGTGGAAAGTGACCTGATGTTTCAGGAGGCAACACAATGAGAAGCTGCAATAACAAAACATATTTGAGATGTAAAGGTGTGCGTTTGTCCCAGAGGAATTCTTGCCCCCAGGGGAATAAGGAGGATCCGACAGTAAACCACCTGACAGTGCACTGATAAGGAGGACAGAGCCACAACTGCCCTATCTTTGGAATATTAGTGGTTTGTTTACCGCGTATTTGCAAGAACCTTTTTTTTTCCTGTCTTGACAGAGAGCAAAGAAAGACCATGTCCCAATGTGTATATGTGTACATGTCCCATGTGTATATGATTGCACTATACTTTCTTTTGTCATTAACATAAGGAAAATGTCACTTGAAATCCCCTAAATGATGCTTTTTTTGCTAAATTAGGGAGTTAAAGAGGTTTTAAGGATCTGACTGGGGCAGCAGGTGAGCTGTATGCAACCTGTGTGCCATTTGAGAAGGGGCCAACGTGCAGAAAAAGAGAAGGAATTAGGAGGGAATGAGCAAGAGCTGTTATTAGCCTGAATTCGGGTGACTTTCTTCTTCTGTATTGATATAGCGTTTCGAGTTATGAAGAAACTCTCCCCTGTAATTTCTTTAATTCCCTCCAGGTCTTTAAGGCAGATATTGTTTCTTTAATCCAATGCATTTAACATTCTGCCGCCCACTTTTCCTTCCACTTCTGTGGTAGTAGAGGCCTAGTGGGTAAGACACGGGCCTGTGAACCAGGAGACCCAGATTCAAATCCCACTTACTACCATTGTGTCCCTGAGCACGACACTTAAGGTTAAGTGTCTCCAGGGGGGGACTGTCCCTGTAACTACTGATTGTAAGTTGCCCTGGATAAGGGCGTCTGGTAAATGCTCTAAATGTAAACTTCTTTCTGCCATTCTGTCTTTTCACCTGTCTGCTTCTGCCCTGCATGCTCGGGCTTGTGTTTCTTTAAACGATCATGCATTGTACACTTTGCTTGCATTGGCTCCTGACAGGTTGTTTCTCTTAGTCCCTGATGCGCGGCTAAATTACTTTCCAGATGACATCGATTAGGCCCAAATGATTTCAGTGTAGTATTCAATTTCCTTGCGGTGGGATGCATTCTCGCCGCACCCACCGGCGTGGGCCTTCACCTGATTGCACCACGGAAGACGGCGCGCTGCCGCCTCTCCGCCACCGCCGTGATCTGACTGAGCCCGTTTAAAGATCTCAAACAAGCAGCGAGCCCTGGGATAACAGCATAATCTCCGTTTCAACATGCCGCTGTGCAGGCGGAGCCCTGATTCACTCTGTAAACATGGTGCAAAATTGGGCGCTCCATCTGATCCAAATATAGTTCATCTCCATATGCATTTACAGATATACAGAGTGCCTAGACTGGGCCCGCTAAATAAACGGTTTCTTTATAAATGTGGCCTTTTTTAAAAGCATTATGGCCAAATAAGGAATGTGTGTGTGTGTGTTCTTTAGACTGGTGCAACCCCTACTTTCTCTATTTTCTCTTCCTCTGCGTCCTCCACAACCAACACAAACATGCACCAGGCCTTGTGCTGCATGATGTCAGAAGTGTAACGAGAAGGAAAGAGAATAGATCATATTGTAATTTCAGCTACATACATGTTAGACAGTGCATAGTGAACTGAAACGTTTCTCTGGAACCTGGTGCTACATGTTAAATGTTAAACAAAGTTACATACTGACATAAAGTGCACGTGTGCGACATCGACAAACCGGGCTGCATAAAGACGCAATGCCAGACATATGCATTATAACGCAGCTGGATCATGGATATATATCAAATGTTGCCTATTTGCCAGTTTGTTCCATAACCACATGCCCCTCTCGCATCTGGTTACCGATAATAGCTCACAAAGAGTCAGACACGGATCAGAGACTGAAAAGATGTGGCAAGGGTTTCTCACTTTGGGATGAAGTCCCCAATCTCATCTCATTCCCTCACACACACCTTCGGATAAGAGCAAAGATCGGATCAATTCCGAGAGAGTTACAGCGTTGTCTGGGTCTGCCCGGATATTACTTGTACTCATGGGATGGCGGGGTGCGATGGGAGCAGCAGGAAGTGTCACCTCCTGACTATCGAAAGGTCAGCTGCAGCCACCGGCCTTCCCAGCCTTGTCCTCCTTCATACTCTAACAGCTGCCGGTCACCAGCCTACTGCTATTTCTCACCGTGCCCTTCTATAACCCTTCGGCACTTTCCCATCTCACTTGCCTGGTGGTGGTCATGGTCCAAGAAGCAGTGCTATTGGATGATAATGTGGTGTTTGTGCATAAACCGCTCTGCTCAGGCTACCAGGGCGGCAAAACTACCAGGTGAAGAGCAACAATGGCCACTGGTCCACTACAATTTCAGCGTAGGTCAAAAAAAAAATGCATCCTGCGTCCGCATAACTGTTGAACTGTTCGCATGATTTGTTTATTTTTTTTGTTCAGTTTGATTCCTAGAGAGGTCAGCCAACAGCTTCATTATACCTTGTGCATCCATAAAGGCTGGAGAAGAGGTGTGACAGGCATTTATTTCTGAGTGCCATCACTCGTTAGCGCTGCATGAAGGCTTGTGTCTTTCACAAAGCCACCCCCAACTCTGGTTCCACGTGACGTGGATCATCTGCGTTCTGAATGCACACTGACAGGTCGGACACTTATCAGATGCACGGACCTCTTGTCCCCTTTTCAGCGATGACAGGCTGAAGGCGTAACGTTATTTAAATAACACAGCTTTCGCGATGAAAGACCTTTTTACCAAACTTCCGTACTTAGTGACGACTTCACCTCGGTTCACATCATCTCCACTAATTTCCTCCAAATAAACATGCTGCGGAGGTATTTTAAAATGCTAGTAAAATTTTCACCAGTTGAAGCATGCACCCCACTGTACTGGGACAGGGATGTACTGTATGTTATGTGTTATGTGTTATGTGAATGGGTGGTAGTAGCCTGTTACTACTGATTGTAAGTCGCTCTGGATAAGGGCATCTGATAAATGCTGTAAATGTAAATGTGTTTACTAGGGCTGACCACATTATTCGCTGTAGTTAAATTTAACACCGTTTTGTTCACTGCAATAAGTATTGCATCAGTGCCTGAGGGTGGATGTGTCTGCAGGACACGTGTCCAGTAATTTGGGGACCAATCATTTTTTCGTGCTTGTGACACCATAGCTGCTTAACACACAACAAACCCAGCTGATTGCCCGTTGTGTTCTGGAAAATGGATTTGATTGGCTGAGAAGTTCAACATGGGGTGGTAGTGGCCTAGTGGGTTAGACACTTGCCTATGAACCAGACGACCCAGGTTCAAATCCCACTTACTAACATTGTGTCCCTGAGCAAGACACTTAACCCTAAATTGCTCCAGGGTGACTGTCCCTGTAACTGATTGTAAGTCGCTCTGGATAAGGGCGTCTGATAAATGCTGTAAATGTAAATGTCAACATTCCATAAATTTCTTTGACAAAACAAAATGAACCAATGGACCAACAATTCAATTTGGCAGCACAGGACATCAGGCAAGAACTGCTACTTCCCCTGCTACTTGTTTACATTTATTTTTGATTTAGTTTTGATTTTAGTTTATAATTGATTGACAGTTTTTATTTCAACATAAAGTATGCCAGTGCAGTTTGCATGTTGGAAATCTGCTGCTTGCCTGGGAATCCTAGTCATTTCCTGTTCTGCAGAAGATATTATTTGCGTCGTGCATAACTTACTGTACATATTTAATTCTCTGTTGCTGTAGGCCGATGAGTGAAAGTAAGATGATAAGAAGGCTAAAACAGAACTGTGTTTGACCCCTGAAAAAGTGTATACACATACAGTGACCTCGTAGGATCACTATTTGTCCTTAGTGTCACCCCTCTCTCTCTCTCTCGGGTTACGTTTTCAAGTGACAGAGACTGCTTTTTATATCTTTTCACACCTTCCCCCTTCCTCGGTGACTCTCAGGTTGCTCTGGAGGGGAACAGGTTGCAAGCAGGTGGATGACTTGACGGCCAAAGTTTCACATCCACACCTCGGGTCTTCTGCACCCCGGCTGATTTTGCAGGTACACTATGAGGTCTTTAAATAAATGAAGTGCAGAAGGCAGCCCTCCTGACATGCTCTTGTGCGTCCCAGTCCATGAATGGCGGGGGAGCCACCATAAAAGTTGAGCAACATAAAAATGTCATTGAGTGGGGACCTTTTTTTCTTTCCCATGATCCTGTTTTAACAGTGGCCCCTTGTGTGTTCGTGAAGTTTCATAAACAGTAGCAGGATTCTGTCTAAGAGACGGACTGAGAGTGGCGAGCTTGTTCTGCAATCTGGAATTCGATGGAGTGGGACGTTATCCATGGCACAGTTCCTGAGAATGCGTGCACTTTTCTTCTCATTACTTCAGAAAACCATTTTGGACTATAGACAGACAGCCTTCATACTTTGTACTGAGAATTTTCTTACTGTTTTGTTAGTCATGCTAGATCCTGACTTTATCAATCTGCTAAATCATGCCAGTTATCCCACCAGTGCATCGGCTATTCAACCAAACTACTAATATTCCAAACATTATGCATAAATGTAATCACAAAGCTCGTTATATAACAGCTTGTATTATTTGCAAATGGAGACAAATGTATATGCATTTATAGAAATGTGCCTCGGTGGGGCTGTGCACGTGCTGTGATTAATGCCGTCCCGGTAACAACAAGCAACGATATGCGACTTACGAGGGGTGGAGGTTCGACACGAGCGCTTTCTGCACTGCGGGAATCCAATAAAAGCCCACAGACAGATGCATCCCTATGTTACGTGATGATAGAGGTTCCTGGGTGAGTGCAGAGAACAGGAGGTGCCTTGGGTCACACTACCTACAGGTATTAACTTGCAGCGCTCTGTTGAATTTGTTGGTGTGTCTACCAATTGTCCTAAATTGTGAAAGAAGGGCTGGTTTTATTTAACTAATGGATTTTGGAAAGGAAAAAAGCTTTTAGTTATTCGAATTAGCTGAGGTCGGCTGACTTTCTGTGTATGCGGACACCATCCGTCCCCTTGGCTGCTGCCCCAGACTCGAATGGACAGCATTTGCCCCCGCCCCCTTTCCCCCCTCTCTGCAGTGCAGCGTGGCTGAGGGTCTCAGAGAGGAGTTCACTTGCGAACTCCGACAACGGCACCTCCATGACCTGTAACCTTCGACCTCTCAACTCCAGCCCCGCACCTGGGCCCACACCTGAGAATGGCTTTTTTCAGCTGCCTGTGCTCACTTTTCAGCAGGGCTAAGGTAAGGCGGCGGGCCGCAGTTTGACAATATGAGGAATGATGCCGTTGCCACAATTAAAATTTCTTCTTCGTGAACGATGTGTGAGACGACAGTGCCGGGTGTGAATGTCACCTATTACTGACATCGTGCTGGTGTCATCAGCCTCTAAAACTATAACATGGACATATGGCTTAGCTCTGCATCAGTCATAGTAACAAAATTGTGTTAACGAGGGTCTCCATTTCCAATATTTTTGAATGCAGTCACTGCATTCCTACACGAGGCAGCGCGAGGGAAAGAGAGAACTAGTGTGTGGTGTGTGTGTGTGGAACATGTGAGCGTTGGAGCAGCGGACATTCCAGGCCAGAGTCGTGGGTGAAGGAATGGAGTGAATGCTGGCCTGTTTCACTCAGGGAAGTGTGAGCCTGCCAGGACACCGTTACCAGAGCAACCACATTTTAAAAGTGGCCGTTCAGCTGCGTTCCACTGGGACAGCCAATGGCGCAGCATTGGGTTGTAATGACATCATATCCATCCCAAATGTGGGACACAGTCACTGCTATCCTGAGGAACAGTCAAGCTTTTGATGGAAAAAAGGCATTTTTGCACATGAATTATTGTGACAGCAGAAATTGCCCTTCAAAAAATTAACTATAATTACAGCACATCAGCCTTTTGTTTGGTTGTTTAGTGACTGACATTTTTAGACCTTAATATAAGACTGCTATTCTGACATATCCCCACATTTTGGTCTGCAATGTCAATGTTGTTGTATTAGCTAAAAACAAGTGAAATGTTGTATGACATTGTCATATTCTGATAATAAACCCCCATTAAATCCTCATGCAGCCATAGTAAGCTTCAGCGTGCTTTTGACAGCACCTTTTCAGTGGTTACTTTACACATCCGCAAACACCTTTGTTGCTTTCACACCAATCGGCTGTGTGAAAACCACAGAGGACACCGCACAGACCCAGGCCCAGCGAGGGCGTTCCTCGCCCGGAGAACATTACGCAGCATCGCTCAAAAGGTGAAGGGGAAGTAGCAGACAGGGAGCACAGGACAAAGACAAAGTGTCTCATCCGTTTCAAAACCAACTTTATTTCTGACATCAAAGCAAGTCATCAAAAGCTGCCTGCTCACTGTGTTCACCCATGGTTCACTGCCGCTACGTCGCTGAAAATGTCACCTGCAGAGATTATTTGACAAGGACGCGCTCAGACTTATTTTCTTTGTTCCGTTTTTTTCTTGCCTTCTCCTTTGAAACTGCAATGCTCATACATGTGATTCGTATATGGAATCGTACAGGATAATGATGCAGCGTTTTTCTCTCTGTGTGTGTGTGTGTGTGTGTGCAGGCAATATCCCCACCGTGGAGGCTGAATGATGGCGGTAAGGGAACATGCATGCAGATCAACCCAAACTATCCTGTACCGTTCCGAGACAGCCCCTGCAGCGATGGCACGGCCTGTAACTAGCTCGAGCTATTTTTACATATTCTCAGTTGGAGTGTAGGACATCGTACATCTAATTACTTGGGCGCGGCCGTGGCCTAACAAGTAGGCCATATGTGATACTCTCCAGTTGAATATAAACATTCCAGTCAAAACCCAGGGAGTGCAGCTGGGCCTGGGTCGGAATCTTGAAATCTTTCCCGCGAGAGACCTTCTTGTGGATGATTTCCAATCCCACGTGCAATGCTGGCAGTTGCTCTGTACATTTGTTAGTGTTGTCAGATGCTTGTTAAGCTGCTTCTAAATCTCTTGCTGACAGACCGGCCTATTTACCTATTAAGTTTATAGGTTACGTTTTTCTGGCACACGTTTCTCTACAGGTTTCATATTAAAACCGTCTGAAATTAAAGCCAGCACATGGGTAGATATTGGCGACCTTGTCAGTCCGTCCACAAATCAGAAGAAGTAATAGCTATATCGTAGGGTCGGGAAAAAAAAACAAAAACCGAACGTTGCGCGAAGAACTCAGTTTCCCAGAATGCACTGCGCGTGGGAGTCGCCGCTGGCGCAGACCGCTCCCGGAAGCCGCCTTAATTTCGAGATTTTTTAAAAATGATTTCGCCACAGTAGTGGAGGCGACAGCGCGGAGACTTCGCCTTATAAAAGTCCGACTCTGACACACGGATTTTTGCCAAGCTTTTTTTAAAATATATATTTGGAAGAAGAAGAAGAAGAAGAAGAAGAAGAAGAGGAAAAGTTTTTTGGACAGTACCACCACGGGACGATGGATGGAAAAACATGTGATAGTCAAATAAAGTCACGAACCCAACAATTTCGCACCACCACATACCGAGCATTAAGGCACTTCTGGAGGAAATTAAACCAGCAGCAGATTTTAGGTAAGCTCAGTCCGGCAACTTGCAAAGAAACTTTAATGCACGACTCTTACCTGCAGCCCTTTTGTAGGTAGAAGCTGGATTTTTAAAACGTACTATCACCTTCTGAATGTTTCTAGTGCCAAGCTAAGTAAAGCATGATATAACATAGTTTTATTCAGTAACGTACCATTCTTAATTACAGTAAAATTCATTTTCTATAAGTTGTGTGTGAATATGTTATATGTATGTAATACATACATATAAATGCATTAACTTAGTTATTATTTAATTGGGAAAATAATACTAATTTTACACACACACACACACACACACACACACACACACACACACACACACACACACACACAAGCACAAAATTAAATGTCTAGGTTGTTCTAAAATGTTCTTGTTATGTTCATGTTAAATCAGAATAGGATTTAAATGGCTTTTGGGTGTGGTGTGTGTGCGTGTGTGAGGGCCCAGCACACTGCCACCCTTGTTCAGCATAGGTGAGTGTGTGGAGCCTTTTTGACTGGCCTGATGACTGGCCTTCATTCTCTTTTCACTTCTCCGGATCTATTAATAAGCAGTGTGGCGGCCGGCGGGAGAAAGGCCTTCTGTGCAGGGATGGGGGGCGAGAGCGACAGAGACAGACAGCGAGAGAGAGAGGGAGGGAAGGAGGAGCATGGGTTTGACTCGACTTGACAAAAGTGACATTTTAAAATGCATACGTTTCTGCCAGCCGTCTGACAGGGACAGAAACCCATTTCTTTCCCTGTGTTATTAAAATGACAGGGAGTAAAATATCACTGTAATGCCTGCTGTGTGTCCCGGCGACAGGCACCATGGCTCCCCCCCCCGGAACGTTTACGTCTGTAGGCAAGATGAGGCCTTATGCCACTTACCGGCGGCTGACAGAATATAGGTGTGATGACGGCTATTGTAATTTCTGCTCATTGAGGGTGTGTGTGAGGGTGACAAATCCTCTGTTCCCCTTTTTCCACGCAATCTGAAACCACGGTGTTACTAAATGCAACTTTCTGATGACTTAACTTGCCTGCTAATTGCCTTCTGTCTCACGGGTGGTTGGGAAAAAAAACCAAAAACTATTTTTTTCCATGCTGTCAGATGCTGGCCACACACGCTGGCATGGCGCTGTTTGGCTCAGAAACGCTGAGATTGGCGCCAGCCACGTCTGGGTCGTGTTGGATGAGTGTTTATTGGATCAACAAAGCGTCCTTTTGAGATTTTGTCCTAAGGGGGGAAAATATTGAGCCCAGACAATGAAGTGCTGATATTAAGCAAGGCAAGTTTTTTTTCCTTTTTATATTGGGCATATTTTATACGCTGGGCCTTTCTAAGTGATTTTAAAGTATGTAGAGCATTAAAAGAGATATAAAACCAATCATATACTCAGGAAAGGTGAATGCTGCATATTAAAATAAAAAGAGGATGATTTACGTGTTTGTATGGCTGCTGGGCCGCCGGTTCGAGACCAGCCCAGATGATTTGGCTCCATGGCTGGATCATGTGGCTGGTGATCCACTTTAGACAGACCAGGTGTGCAAAGATCTGAGATCCAACAGCTTCTGTTAAATGGCTGTGCTAGAATACAGGCGGATCCGCGTGTGTACCATTCATTTCAGGGACCTGAGTCAGCTTTGGCTCACAAAGACCAGTGTGTGTGTGTGTGTGTGTGTGTGTGTGTGTGTGTGATTAATCAGAGTTGGCTGTGAGGAACTTTTGTTTTAAGACCACAGAGTCTTTGTAGATGTACTGTGAGCACATTTGAAAATTAAGGAAATATCCCCCCTAAATATATCCTAATTATGGGCTTGGTTGAAACAAAGCTGCTGAATTGAGTATTATTCAGTATATTTATGAGATTTGCATTTGTTTCTTTGAGGATTTGGTGAAATGCGTGTGGTCGTGCCTAGAATGAGCCAATACTTGAATTTTGCAAAGTTAGATGCTAACACAAACAGTCCTGTGTGTGTGAGACAGATGATTACTTTATTTATACTGTAATTATCCATAAGTATAGCAAAAAATGTGAATATCCACATAATAATCGTTTTTTCTGTGCTACTGTCGGCTATGTCTAGGCAGTCTTCGTATTTAACAGTGCGATTTTATTGGACTGTATTGCAGTGTTTTTTTTTTTTTGCAATTTCTAGTTGTGACTAATGCTGCACAGCTGCATGGAGCCTCTTTCGGTTTCTGCGTCCTCCTTTCCAGGGACTGCAGGAACCACAGCTTGACGTAATCCCGGGCATTAACAGAAATCATGTGCCAAACTGGCTTTTTTTATATTGTTGGTTGAGTGAGAGCGGAAGCTTTGAAGGTACAACAACAACAAAAAAAAAGGGGCAGTGGTGGCCTAGTGGTTAAGGAAGCGGCCCCCCCTAATCAGAAGTTTGCCGGTTCGAATCACGATCCGCCAAGGTGCCACTGAGGTGCCACTGAGCAAAGCACCGTCCCCACACACGGCTCCCCGGACGCCTGTCATGGCTGCCCACTGCTCACTCAGGGTGATGGTTAAAAACAGAGGACACATTTCGTTGCCATTGTGTGCTGTGCTTGCTGTGTACGACAATCACTTCGCTTTAATATTTCAAACTCTATACCAGTACTAAGGATGGCACTCGATACTATTTACAATACTACAGTTATTTAAAAAATTTAATAATTTTTAAAAATAAAGAATACTTTTAGAATATTTAAAATGTCAGAACACCATATACAACATAAAGAAATTACCTGTCCCAGTTGGTATCGAATTCAATAAATTCTAAATCAATTCTAAATTCTATTATCAATTAATATCTGAGAATCAATTTTTTTTCACAACCCTAACAGGTAGCATTTATATTTACGACATTTGGCAAAACGACCAAGGGCTATGAATACCAGGTTCTCCAGATGTATTCAATTTAGTCATTCATAGTTATATGGAATTAAATTTGTGCCAATAATGTAAACAAAACTTTTCTAATATCAAAACAAAAATAAGAAGTTGAAATGTAGAATAAGAGGTTGGAATTTTTTACAACATTTTTTGCTGACATCTTGCTCCTTTTTTTATTTTCGCTTGTGAGACATTCAATTTTGCTGCTCATTTTTTCAGTTTCACTGCTGGCATTTCAGTCACGCCGCTCGGTTTTTACGCTGCCTGAGGATTTAGTTAGCCTTCTGTCACAGTTCTCTTGAAACGTATGTTGTCAAAATTACAACCTCTTATTTTACATTTCAACGTTTTTTTTTGTTTTGATAATAGGAAAGTTTGGTTTAAGATTTTTGGCACAAATCATATTTCATTTCCCCTTTGTAAAGCACTTTAAACTGTTCAAAATACATAAATCTGCCTTGCTTAATGCCTGTTTTGCATAAAATGCAACTAATATGTTTTGTCGGTCCGAGTGTAATTTATTCATAAGCATCACGAGGGCCACCGCAAGACATATGCTGCTTCCCAACCACTTGGCCGCCACACATCCTGCTTTGTTTTTGCCGTCAGAGTCGGCAACTTATCTTCCGGACTGCCCGCTTCTGAGTGCGAATGAGGGAGATGATTGACGCTCGGAGGTTTCGTGAAATTGCCTGAGCACGGATTGTCCCGGGGCCAGCGGCTCTGACACGGCCTTTGTGTTTTGCGTTGATTGAACGGGCCGGCATGACCTGGGGACATTCATTCCCCTCCCAACAGCAGGGGGCTTTCATCCCCTTATCTCGCGTGCTGTTTACTGTCCCCTTTTGTAAGTTGTGGTTCAGATTTTCGCTGTGGAGAAGCTTAATTTTTTAAAACACGATCCAGTCTACTCCTAACCACTGACGGACAGACAAGGGAGAGGATTTTAATTATATTTCAATTCTCTCAACGTCACCCAGGGGCTTGGAGGGCAAGAACCACCCGCTGGGTAGTCTGGGTCGGCTTGTTTCATTATCTTTCGCACATTATCAGATACCGAGGGATGGCGCAGGGGCCCAAGCCATGCGTGGCGAAGAGGATGGGTGTGTGTTGGAGTGCCGTGACATTTTAATCCAAACACTCACTCCTCCGTCGGGGTCGACCGCTTCCCGCTAAGCGCCACACCTTTTCCTCTGTCTGCGCGCACCGCTCGCCGGAGAGAAAGTCTTCCCTCTTCCTCGTGGGATGCTGGTGGACGGAGCTGAGTGGGGCGGGAGTTTCCTTCCTTGCCTCCAACCTGTAATCCCGTCACTGCGTGATTAACCTCGCTCGCCAGTTGATCGTGGTTTTCCAGAAAACTGAGCTGACCTTTCCGTTTCGTTTTTTCCTCGAGACATGCGATCATCCAACATCACTCAACAGTTTCACAATGTGTGTCATCTGCCTTTATGCAATCACAAATATTCTCACGGAATATTTTCCATTTAACTATGCGTTCACTGTGTTGTGAGGTTCACCTGCACTCTGCTCTGGAATATTGTTTTATTGCATCACAAATTGACTATAGGGTGTGGCTAGCCATATGTTTCAGCATTTAGGGGGTATCGGGAGGGAAGAAAGTGCACAACCTCAATATAATTGCATTTAACACAAAAGGGAACATAAAGAAGTCATATGGGCAAAAGTAAACCAAAAGCTCACTTGGTATATATGTAATCATGACTGATCGATCACAACAGTTCTCAGTTAGCTGGATTGATCATGATTAACCAATAGGAATTCTCCTTACCTTAATTCTTACTGGCCAATTGGCGACACCCAGGATTGGACATGCAGGTATGTAACAGGTGACAGGTAACCAATTATTGCATGGACGGACATATAGTTGGCGCCCTCTGGTGGTCACATGGCGCAAGGCTGTCCCAGGGATTTTGTTTAATGTGCGATAAATGGCATGGTGTGTTGGGAGTGTTTGAGAATGTCAAGGGGAGGACCCAAGCGCAGACTTGTTCCACATTCTTTTACAAACTCAAAATTCAACTCCAACAATATCACACACCCACACATATACAGGGCTCAGCAATTGGGACAGGGGGAGTGGAGACAGGAAAAGGCAAGGCTCACTTGCACACAGGAATAGTGAAAGTGAAGTGATTGTCATTGTGAAACACTGCAACACAACACACGGTGCACACAACAAAATGTGTCCTCCGCTTTTAATCCATCACCCTTGATGAGCAGTGGGCAGCCGTGACAGGCGCCCGGGGAGCAGTGTGTGGGGACGATGCTTTGCTCAGTGGGACCTCTTAAAGAATCCTCTCTTCAGAGAGCACCTCTTCTCTTATATGTACACTGCCAGGATCACCAAACTCTATGGTGGTTATGGAGACTTAATATGGAGGCTATTTTGAAGAATCCAAGGCAAGAAACAAAAACCCCATCATCAAAAGCCGCTTCACGAGATGCTCATTAACATGAGTGAATGGTAAGAAAGTGTTCAGCACTGTCGGGAACCATCCTCATTGTCTAACTTAAGGTGGTGGAGAGAAGCCGAGAGTGTGAAATGCTGCAATCACAGCAAAAGTTCCTGATCTCTTACAGAGAGGACTTTTTTGCCTTGTGTTGTATTTTTTGGTTTACTACATAACCCCATGTGTGTTATTTCATAGTTATGTGTCTTCAGTTTTGTTCTATAATTCAAATTCAATTCAATAAAAAAAAATGAGTAGCATTTTCATATCTTCGATTGTTGAGAAAATTTGTTTGTAAAAGTTTTCATGGGGCAGTGGTGGGTAATCATGGGGTTAGCTGTAGCCTAGTGGGTAACACACTCGCCTATGAACCAGAAGACCCGGGTTCAAATCCCACTTACTACCATTGTGTCCCTGAGCAAGACACTTAACCCTAAGTTGCTCCAGGGGGACTGTCCCTATAACTACTGATTGTAAAATCGCTCTGGATAAGGGCGTCTGATAAATGCTGTAAATGTAAATGTAATCAGAAGGTTTCCACTTCGGCACATTTCATTGTGTGCACAGTGTTCTATGCTGTGTATCACAATCACGTCACTTTCACTTTTATTTTATTCTTCATGGCCTTGTTCAGAGTATTGAATTGAGATTTCATTCTTATTCATATCTCTGTATTAACCACATTAATTAATACATTTCAGCAGTTACAGCAGCCCACCCCCATCTACAGTCTGTAGTCATTGTGTGAAGGATCTGCTGTGGGGTCTTGTGACAACCGGAGGAAATGACCTTTACATTGTTATTTTATATAGGTTTGCATCAGACCAGCAACACTAATTGAGTATCTGGACTGACCATATTTGGCAAGCTGTAGATGTTTTGTGGGGTATAAGGTCCGGCCTTCAAACCCAACCCCTACCCCTCACCCCTCGGGCTAAAGTGGTTTGGTCTTCCTGCAGGGGGTGGGGGTTTGTTGAGGTGGGACATTTGTTGAGGAAACCAGATGGTGGTCTGTTTGAATGGAAGCAGGAAGGGCAGTTTTTTTTTATGAAGCTGGTCTTATAGTCTGAGAGCTCCACCAGCTCAGCGTTGCCTTCAGAGTTTTCTGGAAGTTTGCTTTTCTCTGGATATCTTTGCTGTCCTTCATATTTTTTGGTTCCTGCTGGATGTGTGGAATTTTTTGCGAGGTTTGCGGGAGGCTGATGCTGCAATCTGGTGGCTTTTAAATCCAGAGAAGTGGACCTTTCCTGAGTCTGGACTTCATGTCTCGAGGTGAGAGCGTTTAGTAACGCTCTCATGAGTGAAGGGGTGAAGTCGCTCTTGGGGGGAAAGGGTGAGTGTTTGGGTGATATCCCAAATATATTTTGATGTATTACAAAATGTAATACAAAATGTATTACAAATTATATATAGATATAGATAGATAGATAAATAGATAGTTGAAGAAACAGGAATTACACTATGATATCATTTCATGAGATGAATTAAATTCACAAGAGCACAAAAGAGCATCTCTGATGGTTTCACTTTGTCTTTGGTGCATTTTGTTACATATAAGGAGCATTAATTAGAAACAACAGGCTTGGTTAATGCACTTGAGGAAAAACTGGAAAGGAGAACAGCGGGAGGATGAAATGTTCTTTATTTGTTGTTGTTGTCCAGTGATTGGTGTCTCAGGTCAGCACTTTGGTAGTCAAATTGTAGCCCCTGACTGCCCGGCGGTGGAGCTGACGTCTGGCCCGTAGCCCTACTGTACCCAGAGAATGTGTCCTTTGAACCACCGAGCCGACACGTCCGCACACGCTCAGTCCGACTGGAATGCTCAGCAGCGGCGGCGTATAGTAGGCCCCCTGTGTACTGGGGTCTCGTCGCTAGGCCAAGGGAGAATCAAAGCCTGCCATTGTGGGACGAGGGGTTTGCGATGTGGAGCTCCGCTCGGGACAAAAGTGGCCATAGATCCAGCAGAAACAATGGCTATTATTCAGCTGGGAAATGCGTGAACGTTCAAACAGGGAGATCAGAGGGGGAGCATATCCTCCCACAGACACACACGCTATTCTTCTGTATTTATGTGCCTTCAATGCCATTTCTGTGTGCCAAGTGTGTGTGTCCGGGGGTATTTCTCGGAATTTGGGTATGTGTGGGGTTGTAATGAATGCATGTTCAATCACGTGTATTCCATGTGAAATGAGCGTTCCATGTGCAAGACATTAATTACGTATTTGAGAATCGTGCTCGGCTTTCGTCTCGGAGCTCGAGCGTCTACGGGCCCACCTTGTTGGCCCGAGATCAAAAAGTCCAATTAACCGAATAAACAAAGTGTTACCCAGACTGCGGCGACCGACTTTTTTCCAATTCGTTTTTTAGTCTGTGGGCCGTTGAATTAAAGTTGCCGAACACACTGAGCTATCGGAATGCAACTCCAGATTCACTCAGATCAGGAAGTTCTGTCAAGTTCTACTGCAGAACAAATAGGGTCGGCCTGTTATTAGCGTCTGTGTGGGGGATGTGGAGGTTACACCGTCGGCTAATACTTATGGTAATGGTGGCGCTCTTGATGGTAAACGTCACATGTGTCACACTTCTCACCCTCTCAGACCTCCCCACACCTCTCACCACACACACAGCTACGGCCACTGAGAAGGTGAGATCTTCCTTGTTTTCCTGAACCATTTGCCTTGGATTTGCAAGCACACGTATAAACACACAAATGGGAGTCATTATTTGCTAAATATCGCCCAAAGCTGTTCCCACCGCACCCACCTGAACATCTTGTACGCCGTAAAAGTGAACACTGGCTAAACGCAAAAAAAATTGAAGTAATCTGTCACACATAATATTTTAGCATTGCCGTAATGTGAATAAACCAAAACCTCCTGTCAGTAGCATTATAGTACCGTAAAAACAATTTACGCATAAATTAGACAGCTTAGTTTAAAAGAGCAAACTCATATTTTTTAACTACTGTAATGAGAAAAGAAACAGCTATGGTTTGCTTTTTTCAGTGCATCTATAAACTGTAAAACGTGAAGACTGGCTAAACAATTGAAGCAATCTGTCACACCTAATATTTTTGCACTGACCCACTGTAAATGCTCACTGCTCACAAAAATGAGAGATGGGTTAACTGTATATCATAATGACAAAATTAATCTTTTTCATATGATTATAAATGTATGATTCATATGAAATGCATGATTTCTCAGTGAAAAGCCCACATAGATCACCTCTGGAAACCCTGGCAGGAAAGCTCACCCCCCCCACCTTGAACAATACAAACTTAAGCCCTTCGAGTCTGTGGAATACTCATGCACATTTCCACAAACCCACCCTATCCCCTGTAGTCCAACTCCTCGTTTCATAGATTAGCGCTGTCTCAGCCACGTTCCGACCATTCCAGAGGGGATTCCTATTTATCATCGCAGAACTGGCTGTTATTCTGATTCTTCCAGTGTGACCTGGTATGTGTGTAGCATCTGATAATACCGCTGGAGCACGTCTATACTGACATACCGGGACTGGGGTCTCGATCTGTCTTACACATACATACACGCACTTGTTTGCAGCTTTGCTTCATTTTCCACCCGACTTCACATGATATTTTGTCTTGTGAGCATTGCCACACCTCAGTTGTGTGCACCACATCTATAGGCAATTGGCATGCTTCTAGTTGCTCTTTAACTAAAGTGCTATTGTAATGGCAGTAAGAAAATGGTTTCCACAAATGCATGACGCCAGAAGCACTACCACAAACAATACAAAGTCATGCTTAATTTCAGGTGCTGTCTACTCAAATGGACTTCTGATGGACCATTGTGGAGCTTCTGTTCTGTTAGGGGGCAGTGGTGGCCTAGTGGTTAAGGAAGCGGCCCTGAAATCGGAAGGTGACACTGAGGTGCCACTGAGCAAAAGCACCGTCCCCACACACTGCTCCCCGGGCGCCTGTCATGGCTGGCCACTGCTCACCAAGGGTGATGGGTTAAATGCAGAGGACAAATTTCACTGTGTGCACCATGTGCTGTGCTGCTGTGTATCACAAGTGACAATCACTTCCCTTTTTTTTGTTCTTCTGGTCAATCACCGAGAACGGTTGTAGTTGACATGCTTGCTACTTCAGCATCAAGTGGACCTAGTGGTAACCTACTGAGCTGCTGATCAGTTGATTATGTGAGATTTAAAATCGATCATAATTCTACCCTGATCACGTGGGCCGGATTGTACACAGGCGGGTAGAACCATGAAATAATTTACATCATGCAGGGTTTCACCAGGCGGCTAGACCGTGCTGTTGTCCTAAGCAGCTGCGCCTGGCGTCTCGGGGTCAGAGTTCGTCCTCAGCGACTGCTGCTTTGATGGGCTGTGTGAGAAGAGGGTCTTTCTTTCTTCGCCCCACCAGCTGTCTCTGCATGTGATTACAGGGCAGGATTCTGAGCTGGGGGCCGATTTGACAGCTGGAATCGGAGTCCTGCACGCTGTCAGATCCAACTGCCGGAGAGAGCCGGTTCCTCCCCTCCAGAGGTATTTGCTGGAAGCGGGACGGTGGCATTGACGCCTTTTCCCGCTAACGCTCTTTGTGCTCTTAAAGGCTGTGAGTGTGCAAGCCAAAGGTTGCACCTCTGATCTCTCACTGCCAAGTTTCCTGGAGCCACTGTGCTGCAGGGTGGAGCTGCAAGGGAAGAACGATGGGAAGGAAGCAGAGCTTCCCTTGAGGGACGCAAACCTGTTGGGGTGTGTTTCTGTTTCCGAATCAAAGCTTCTGAATAAAACGGAGAAAACATTTAAACAGTGGCGTGCTGTTCATTGAAACCGGGAAGAGCATGGAGAACGGATGGGAAGTTCTCCAAATCTTGAAGATATACTTGAACATGCTTATTGTCCTCCTCACATTCCCTGAAGACGATCCTTCACCCATCTCCAACCTCCACAGCTGCATCGTCATGTGTTGTCATTACAAACCATTTGATTTCACCCAATAATCCAATTTTCGCCATTAGAGCTGAGTAATGGACCTTCTTCCAATAAGAATTTGTCAACGCTGCGCCCTGGTTTCTTTGAGAAATGAACCAGAAGCTGCAATCTACTTGTCCCATTTCCTTTAATGCAGCTGTCACTAAAATCGAATATGACACCAGCTTCCTTAGAACTGTGTTGCTTTGGAAGCATGAGCTGATGTGTCGTTTCGACTCCGCTCATTAACTTCAGAGTGTAAAATAGGTCATGGTAAATATTGTTTTTCATGCGTGGAAAGTTTCATTTTGAACTCATCAAAAGGTTCTCAGGTTTGCAGGGTTCCTCTTATCACCCTGCTTTGCCTTGCCTGCCACGTTACGCTCCACTATTTATTCAATGAGTTCCAGATAATTGTGCCGTCACAGCTTCTTCTTCTAGATACTGCTCAACGTTTTCAGTTATGGGCTCTGGTTGGTTACAACACTAAAAGTCGTGGTTCTAGTCAAGATTTGGTGCCTCCATATTAGCTTCTGGCCCAGAGTTGATTTTTTTGGCTGGTTTAGGCTGCCTGGTAATTAATGTTTAAAACATGAACGAAGTGCCCCGACTCCTGATATCCGGTGGTGCAGCACGGTGGACTTGCTTGATCCGGCGTCGGTGTGGAGAGGCTCACCCCAGTGATGTGTTCCACTACCCTCGGGCTGCCCGCTGGCTCCATCCAGTCTCTGCTTAAACTCGCGTGGTGTTTCTGTAATATTCAGTGTGTGCGACCGACTTGTCAGTGGTTTGTCTCGTCAGGTGCACAGGTTCAGATGTTGTGCTGATGTTCTCGCACACTCGTTTATGGAACTCATTTACACAGTGTATAAATATAGTGTTGTACACTGTACGTTTGTAAAATTGCAATTTGTTAATGAATGAACACAGTTGTTACTATGTCAGCAATATCATTAATTTATCTTACCCATGATGCAACTGCTACTGTAAAATGGATGAACTCACACAAGGTGACATGTGCAGGGAAAAAGAGAATGGACGACGAGAGGCATAAAGAAAAGGGAGAATTGTCTTTGAACTTTTTCTGATTGCACAGACTTGTTAATGTGTCCCACACATGTGAAAAATATGGCCTCTCGTGTTTTATAAATGATTATTACGAATGCTGCAGTGTGTTCCATTGACTATGAATTAGACTTCACGGTCAGAAGTCAGATATAAATGAATAATTACTGTCAAAAATGAATAATGACAGCTGTCAGTTTCTCTTCTCATTTCGGCAAGCAGACACATAATAAGCGTTGCGACTCTGTTAGCCTAAAGGAAAATGATGTTTGGGTAAATAGGGAGAAGGGACATAGACAATAACAATCTCGACAGCCATCTTGCGGGTATTTTTTGTTGTGTACTGCTGCGCTTATACTGGTAATTTTATTGTGATCTGGTTGAATTTATTGCGCTTGATTCGTCCACATGGCCACAAATAGATTCTGTCGGACAGACTGTTTGAGCGAAAGACGATTGCATCACCAGTCTTCTCCATCCTGCGGTCAGATGTTTTAATGTATCTACAGGGTTAGATTTGTTCTGCAAAAGTTCATGTTTGGAGAAGCGGTCACGTTTTATCCAAGGAGAAGGTGACGTGCGGAGGAAAGTTTTAGTCTCCAACATCTGGAAAGACCCGAAAGTGCTCTTGCTAGCCAATGATATAATATCCGTCTGTTGTATTGTGACCGTACCACAGTGCGGCTCAGGGCTAACTGCAGTGTGTCAGCGCCCATTAGCTCATACGCTCTGCCCACTCAGACACAGGGATGTGAAAGGACGCAGTCATGCAGGAGCGGCGAATCTAACCTGAACACGGTTCTTTTCATTACTGTCACGCTAATCCAATCCTGCCGTGCAAAGCAGTTAACAAGGTGCCCTAATTTCATGTCGGCACCTCAGACTGCTCATCCAGAAAAAGACGCTTGTCCATGGTTTTCTAGCATGTGGTATTTGCAATAGTCCAGGGATTTCAATGATAGTGAGGGATTTCAATGATGGACATTTTAAAGCATTTATGTTTGTCGCTCTGGATCTGCCAAATGCTGTAAATTTAGATTAGCTCCGTAACAGTGGAGCAGATATAAGGGAAAAAAATCATTCTTAATTCCTGGCCCGACAGGGAGGAACAGGGAGGAAAATTGTCCCCTATTTGACGGCATTTAAACATGGTAGCCAAAATGCACCATTTAACAAAAGGAAGTCTGGGGGGGGGTCACATATTTTTTTATAGGTTAGGCTTTCAGCCTTGTTGGTGGTAGATTCAAATCTATTCATGTCACCATATGTGAGTATTTATTCATATATTATTGATTGTCCAAAAAACCAATACCCTAAGCAATGGATACTTCATCTCATGAGGCGTTTGGACTGTTTCCAGGCCAACCTGACTGCATCCATTTTAATGACCAAATTCCAGGGATTTCCTGTTTATTTTGGAGAAGGGAATGGATGTGAGATTGGAGGAGAGGAGGAAGTGTGGGGTTTGGGGGGTGGGGGTGTAGTTTGGGGGCTTTCCATTGCCATCAAGCGGGAAATTATTGTAATTATTTTATAGTCAACAAAAAAAGATGATTTTTAGTACAGATGTGGTGCAGCATTTGAGATTTGCAAGAAATATGTATCAGGGGAAGCGTTGGGTGCAATTCAATTTAAAAATGCTGACCATAAAACTGGGATAGATTGACCCATTTAAATTGCAAGTGGCTTTTTTTTTTTTTTTACTGCCGTTGAAATCAGATTTTCCTCTGAGTAAATAGTTAGTTATTTGTGAGCTCGAGTCCAGGTGTCATGGGCAGTCATTTGTCAGGAGGAGCTTTTTTCCGCTTTTTCCGGCAGTGGGAGTCCTGGAGGGGAGCTGGGAGCGCTGCTGGCGTCCTGGAGGGAAATGCCGGCGCAGCAGCGATGGGACTCAGGGACCTGAAGAATGTTAGAGAGGAGAAACTCAACACAGCCTGTGTTTTTAATATACAGTATACAGTATGTAGTGTGTGTCTGTGTATTAATACACTATAAGCACTTCACCATTGTTTCAGCAGGAATTTCACACATTCCTGCTTTTGAAATTCATATGCATTAGAAAGGGTTATTTTTTATTACAGATTTAATTTTTGTTTTTGCATTATTCATCAATATGATACATTTGTGATGTTGCAGACTCTTAACTTGTGTGTCTGTGTATTATGAAATCTGTATTTTAAATCTGTGCCAGTGAAAAGTCTGGGCCTTGTTCATTAGAGAAAGGTCAAATGATTATTTAGGATTTACATTAATCAATAGATAAAACAAGAAAGTAATCTTTGACAATGATTGCTCATGAGAAGTATTGATGGGTGTGGGTCCATCAATACTTCTCCAGATTGGTCTCTGTTAATCATCAGGCATCTCTGTCTGATAGAAGTAGTTACACAGAAACAACTGCCTTTATTGTTTTATCTCTTTATTCATTTAAGTCCTGAAAAAGCCTCCACTACAAAACAAGCCCCATGGTTAGTGCACAGCGCTGCGCTATTTTCCAGTTTGAAAATAGTGCCCACAGCAAGCACAGCACACGGTGCACACAACAAAATGTGTCCTCTGCATTTAACCCATCAGCTTTTGAGCAGTGGGCATGAAAGGTGCAGAGGTAGAAGTGTGTGGGGATAGTACCTAGCTCAAGGGTGGTTTGGTATTTGAACCTGCAACCTTTTGGTTGGGAGTCCATTTCCTTACTCACAAAGCCACCACTGCCCATATATAATATTTTTGTTAATAAACTGCCAAAAAATTAGTTACAGCATACTGTTCATTCATGTAATGGTGTACAGATTTTTGTATGGTTTTATTGGCTGTACTAAATTAATCATGCGCACGGTGCTGCACTTCACTTGGCTCAATTGCTCTGCATATTTAATAGCTGTGAATAAATTCAGCTTTCATTAGCTGATATTAACCCAAACTAATGAGTCTGAGGTAGCCTGCATCTGGAGCTTTGATGCTTTAATGGCCTTATCTGAGCCATTTCAGGTTAATTTGTATTACCTGAGCTGCACAATAAGCATCTGCTGGCCTCTCATGGTAAATGCATCAAGTAAAAATCAAAGTGGATCAAAACAATTTCGAGGAATTCAAATGTGTACATCACCAAAGGCCTAATTTAATACTCACCCACTGTGTTAATATACAGTTTCCTGTATTTATGAAAAATGATAGGGATGTATATCATGAGAACATGTATACCATGTATTTGTCATGTCCATGCGGGCATGACGCGGCAGGTGAACGGAGAGGAGGACGAAGAGTGACGAGAAGACGTGGAATGGAGGACGCTTTCACCTGACATCACGGAACAGGGGTTTAATGGTGAATCACATGACAGGGGAGACATCCGAGACGTAGACACTGGTGAACACGGAACATAACTTCAAAGACCTGACAGCGGACAGAAACGAACAGGGCAGCTTTATACAATTAACACAGGTGAAAACGATTAGGGAACATTACACAGGACAACAATGAAACTCCAGTCCGGATCCTGGACCGGAGTAACCCCCATTTCGGACCGGATCCTGACAGTATTTACTATACACTAATAACACAAACCTTGTTCATGTGAAATATCTTTTTGTTCTCTTCTCATAATTGGCAATCTCACTGCACAATCCCACTGGTCATCAGATGTGGACTGGTTGTTTTTCATGGACTTGTATTAAATATTCAGCAATAAAGCTGTTACCTTCGTTCATGCAACAACCCCCACAATTGTGCTTCCCTGATTAGCTGGTTCAGGTGCTAAATTTTGCCTGCGGTCACCAACTCTGTCCATGCTGCTTTGTGACCCATGTTCACAGTTGATTTCAAAATGCATATAATGGGTTTTTAAAATGCAAAACAACCCTGACAGGCCACCCCATTTCGCTGACTTCAAAGAAGAAATGTAATGGCTGAACAGCATGGTGCCATTTACATTTTTCAATGTTTTGCATTTACATTTTAAACTGACTTCATTATAAACTTAGTTATATTTAATGACATAGGAAATTGGAATTAAGCTGGAATTAAGTATTTGAATAATTTTTGATTAAGCATGACAGGATGTAATGCCTTTGTGTCTACACTCCCCCGTAGTGGTTATGATCATGTCTGGCTGAATACCAATGAAGGGATTTCACCTTTTTAATTGTCACAAAGCCTACACTGGTAGGGAACTGTACTTTCAGAATAACAGTAGCCAGCATTCATTTAAATGTATATCTGTCAATTATAGAGGCCCATGGAGGAGTGCGATCGTCGTGGGCAGCATATCGGCGCGAGAGAGCGTCAGCCTTGGTGTTTTTGGAGCCTTGTTATTAGGAGAGGGTGGAGATTCAGTCTAAGAGATTCAGTCTGCGGAGATTCAGAGGCTTCACCTCCAGGGGTTCTCGGTCCCCGACGTCATAGTTCTGTTCTGCAGGGATGAGATGACGGGAAAAGAAAGCACAGGGGTGCATTTCCTGGTCTGTGCTTGACCTGTGTGACAGCATGGCTCGCACACCCAGATTGGAGGCATCTACTTTGACCCTGAAGGGGATATGTGGGTCGTGGTGTACAAGGATTGGGTTTGTGGTGAAGCGCCGTTTCAGGGCTTTGAATGCGGTTTGGGCCTTGGGGTTTCAGGCGAGAGGGCTTTATCTGCAGCAGGGTGGTTATGGGCTTGGCGAGCTGGCTGTAGTTGCGCTATGGCCAAGGACATGGATGGTCGAATGATCCCACTGGCAATACATGACTGGATGTGTTTCTTCATGGCTTGGGTTTTTGGGGAGGGACAGCATGCAGCAGGTCAATCGACTGATCATATGGGGGGGTGGTGCGGCCGCTAGGTTGTGGGAACAAGATGGCATCCCGGTAGTTGCGGAGTCGCAGCGGTGGCAATGACGGATGGCCGAGTCCCTCCACGGAGCTGGAAATGGGGTGAGGAGTGCAACTGGGGCAAAAGTCAGGTCCGAAAGGTAATCCAGAAGGCAAAGTTGAGAAGAACAAAAAAGGTTGTAGCCAAAGGTAATCCAGATAACGCAAGAGAGCAAGGAAGGGATGGCTTAGCAGCATAAAGGGCCGAACCACATTAACGAGCAAGCGAAGAGCGAAGCTTCCACCAAACTTTTATACGGCGCATTGACCTTTGCCCTGTACTTCCAGGTTAGCGGGTTTGTGGTCTGCCGTGCGCCCTCTGCTGGCAGCATGACATTGCGTGAACCATGACAATATTTTTTAGATTTTTAAAAATGTTTTATATATATATATTTTTTTTTCTAAAGTTTCAAAATGACCTGCAGCCATTAGGGTCAAACTGTATTTGGTTTGGACAATAAGACAATCCAGCACACAATTAGACAGAATTAGTACAAGCAATTTTTTTTTAAATATTTTATTTCCTGAAAATGAATTACCGACTGGGCTGAGACAGCTGTGACAGATGTCCATAACAAAAAAATCACGTTTCCTGTCATGTACCTCTTTCAGACCAGCGCTATTGAAACTCTGCATAGTTTAATACGTTTTTTACATTTTTACATTCCGCTCTCCCAAACGTTTTGCTTTTGGTATGCTTCTTTGTTGAGTAGATTGGTGGAATTCATTCCCATGCTAATAAGGCGATGACCTTGGAGAACACCTGCTCATGTTCATCTGTGAGAGGGCAGCGCTTGACCCGATGTATGCTGTCAGCAGCTATATTTTTTTATAGAGATGGTATCAGGTCTCTTCAAATGGCTCTGCCTATAGAAAGCTTTGTCTGATCTCCCCATCTGTAAGCGGTTTTCCACATGCAGCTGTAACGGAATTGTGCAATTGTGTGTGTGGTTGTTTCTCTGCTAATGAATCATTCTGTATTTGTTCACAGAATTGGAGGCTAAGGAAGCCTGCGATTGGCTGCGAGCTGCAGGGTTTCCCCAGTATGTCCAGCTGTATGAAGGTAATCCTCCAGTAATGCTGTCACTGTCTATTTCATCCTCTGCCACTCTTGTCCTCTATCTCCTTCCCTTGCGTCTCCCAGGAGGTCTCCTAGGTATTCTGGTCCAGAGGCATCCTACAGCAACCTCTCCTGCCTGCCTCACACTCTTCTCTGTTCAGCTAGTCACTTCCGGAAAGCTGGTCTCTCATAGCAGCTTTGGGTGGGTTGGGATGTGGAGCGTAGAGCTGGTGGGTGTTGGCGTAAATCCCCGGGAATGCAGTGGTTTCAGAGTAACGTTTTTTTCCCATTGGTGGGCTTGGGTTAGGGGGTCCAGCTACCAGCAACAGCTGTTTGGAGTGACAACATATGTCCGCCTTGAAGGACATGCTGGGAATACTGAACCACATTTTCAGAGGAATTTACTACAATTGTGACTCTTGCAGGGTATCCGCAGATCCTTAAAAAGTGTTATATTGGATCTTCCAAAATGAAGGACTTAAAGACCTCATAAAAAACTACTAGTAATCCTTAAATCCAGAGTTTAAAGGTCTTAAAAATACTGCCGTTCTGTGAATGTAGGGCAGTGATCAACATCTTTGGAGCTAGACATGTAACTTTTGCATACACCGGCGGATGTGTTTTGAGAGTTCTCCTTATATTAAAAATGTCTCTGATATTACTGAATCAGCAATAGCCTAATGTTCCTACATTTATTTTTTTATTATTAATCAAAACCTCAAAAATAAGAAACCGACAATTTCTCAGATAATTTTGCAGGCTTGCTGCAGTACAGCTAATACGACTCTGTTAACATTGATGAAGGCAAAAACTTGCAGACTTTTAGAAGGAAAATTAATACTTTAAATAATATCCTATTACTTTTAATTAATATTGTATTTTAGAAGAGCATCTGGCCCTCACAATGCCTTCATAGAAAAACTCTGGTAGTTGATGACCCCGATGCAATTTCTTAAATTTGATGAAAGTGGCCTGAGCTCCGAGCCCCGAATTCCAGTCAGTATCTTCTAACTGGCATCTTCTGCCGGTTAATGGCTCTAGCTGCATGCAGGTGGAGGCAAAGAAGTTGCGATTGAGCGGCAAATCCCATTTCTTTTCCCATCGCACTGACAAGTGCAAAAGCCAGTGAGAGCTGCAGATGAATACTCGGCCGCGTTCGGGCTTAAACACAGAGAAAATTAGCTGGGGTGCTCTTATCCCTCTCTCTCTGGTGGTTTCCATTCATCAGCGAAGAACATAAAAAAATTGAGGGGAGCACTGCAACGACAATGTTGCCAATTGATTAGCAACTTCTAAAGAGCCACAAACACACCATCACGGCAGCGCCTTTGTCACTTTGCAGGCGAAACGGTAATCTTGACTTTGCAGAAGTCTCTTAACTCTTCAGCCCCCCAGGCTGCTATTCGCATTAGTGCTGTGAAGTGTGATATACAGCAATGGAATGTTTCATGAAAATATACATGTAATACAATGGTAGTAAGGCGTGGGCTGAAGGGTTTATCGAATTTTAATCGAAACTCTGATTTGAATTAAAGCAATTTAAAAATGTGATTATTTTTGCAACCCCCGTCGCTGCTCCATTGGTTAAAGACAGGGTTGCTGTGTGAAAATTTGCAGAGATACTGGGCTGCCCAGAGACAGTCAGTGAGCGAGAGACTGGAGCGTGATCATTCCGTCTCTCAAAGTCCTCTTCGTGGTTCTTTGTGGCAGCCCTTTGCGGCGGGGTGGTCCTACAGGTGTCATGACAATTAATCATCAAAATCAGAGTCAGAAAACTTTATTAATCCTGAAGGAAATTGCTTCTTTTTAATCATGTTTCTTTGATTTCCTGTGTGATAGACAATCTTCTTCACCAATCAGATGTGTCCCAAGTTAAAGCAACACCCACTTAAACACAAGCAAGGACACTCAGCTCACTACCTATACTGTAGTATAGTGCAGTATATATTTCACTGTACGGTTTTTAATACACATAGTATAGTGAATATTGAACCTCAAATCAAATCCTAATATATGTTAAATAATCACAATTAGACATTTTCTTTAAATTGCTCAACCTCAACAACACACTCATTTATGAACCAGAATACCACAAAGTCACATGTTCAAACCCCACTTAATATCATTGTGTCCCTGAGCAAGACACTTAACCCTGAGTGTCTCCAGGGGGACTGTCCCTGTAACTACTGATCGTAAGCTTCTCTGTAATGTAAATGGGTTAGAACATGTGACTTTGTGGTGTTCTGGTTCTTAGCTGGGTGTGTAACCCACTAGGCTATTACCACCCAACACACAGTATGTGGCTGTGTAGTTTGGATTCTCCTTTAGAGTGACCATGCAGACCCCTGGCCACCACTGTAATCTCCAGAACTGAATTGTGGACCAATGGAAAATGCTGGTCTGATCTGATGAATCAAGTTCTCGATTAGATCATGGATGTGTCTGTTTCAGGAGGATTTTACTTAGTATTTGGTATGTGACCTGCGGTGGCCTGGCATTGTGCCCTGTGTGAGTTGCCACCCTGTGCCCTATATGTGTTAATAAATGTTATTTTGATGGAATATACATTATAGACACAGTGTTTTCGCTGTATTTTGTGGTACATGTACAGGAGACCTTCTGAACCTTTATACCGGGGGTTATTTTTTCTGGTGTGCTGCTCAAGCTCCATCTGCAATGGGAAGGAGGCAGAAACAAAGGAGGGAAACGTGACGTCGGACCACTGTGAAGAGACGCTGGGATTTCTGTTCCAGATCCAGCGCACCTGGAGCTGGTGGCCATTCGCTGCTCGAGTCTTTTTAAAAACCCTTTAATTATGAAACATGTGTCCCGGGGGTTGCCAGGTTTCACTGCTAAACCTTTGACATTTTCTCTGGGATTGCGTGCCGCATGGGCAGCAGGGATCAGGTGATGACAGCTGGCTCTTTTGAGAGACCCTCACCTGCCAATCATTCTTGTACGTGGTGAGAGGTGTCTTGACTCTGAACTCGGGAGGACTGACCTCATCTTACGGCAAGAGTTTTGCATTTCAATCAAATGTTTAAATAAAGCAAGGACTCAAATGTTTTTACTAAAACCATATAAGGAAACCCCATATTAATTAAGAGTAATATTAAACAGATTTATTATAATGTGGTAAACTTTGACCTTTCTATTCAATGCATGCTTGACTTGCATTTTCATTGCACCAAGCTAGGAGACCGGAAAGTAATGTTTGTGCTTATTTTTACCTCTAGGTCCCGCCCCCCTTTCATGCAAGTGGGTTATTCTTAAGTGTTTCTCTTGAGTGTGATCTCTTTTATTTGGTGTATTCTGTGTAGTTCAGATTTTATAATTACCCCCACAAAACAGCAATTGGTGTCATCTTATGTTTTAGTGGTAAATTTTGCCAAATGTGCTTTAATTAGTCTTGAAAAAGGGGTCATATATATGTCTCATACGCAGGCCGGTATGGTATTATTTCTAGTCAAGCTGCTGTGGTGCTGCAATAATTACAAATTAAACTTCAGTCATTGGCTTATATTTGTTTATGCCTACAATTCCTTGCTGTCAGTAACGCCATGATTCAAAACGTCAGTCATGGAACGAGTCATGGATGTCCTACACCAGTGTAAAAGAATGAAGACATTGTTTTATTTAGATGGATGCAGTGGTGTCCCCTGCTTTCCTGGAACACTACGGGTTTTCCACAGATACAAGTTGCAAGGAGCTGGGCGATCACATTGACTGAGAGACCTGTGCTGAGAACTAGAGCTGTATAATGCAGGGCCGTTTTTCAACTGACCTGCATTTCTATTGTCTTGAATTCTGATCAACCAAACCGTAAATATCACCGAAGGTGTAATCACGCTGCTAAATCAGTCACTCCCCATGTCACTGAAATCTGTTCATTTGTTTCCTTCCTTCCTGAGCTACTTGTATGATGATAGCTCTCTCCTCCTGCAGTGTTAACGCCAAACGTCAGGTGAGATGATGAAGGTGTGATTATCTTTTTCTTTCTTTTGGTATACAGCTGCCCTTTTTCCCATTGACATCCCCTCAGTCAAAAGGGACCATGAATTCCTGGACCAGGACTCCCTCAAATCACTCTGCAGGTAGGAGCGGCTCGCGTTTGATCCCACAGCGTTGGGTAATTGGCAGTTTGTGCACATGAGAGAGAGACTGCGAACATCACGGCGACTCTCATTTCACACACTCTGAAGCACTCCATGTTATGGCATAATAACAGGATACCAGCTATAAAATGATAGCTTGCATCTTTTATTTATTTTTTGGGCAAATATAATAATTATAAAAAATTTGAGTTAATAAATATATTCAATGGATTTGGATGCACACACACAAATGTGATTAAATTGCCACAAACACATATAATTTCCTAACTTCTATTCAGTTTTTGACAAACCCGAGGCAGAAAATATCAGAAAATCCGGTGCTCTTATTATTGGAAAAAGTGGAATGTAATTATTGTGTCAGTGGGGAAGTGTTTGCAAAAAGTTTTTTTTAAGTGCTACTCTCTCAGGTCATATTTATCTGTTTAAAATGTAGTTCTTAAATCAAAAAATCTAAATCAATGATTTATCTTCAAACCATATTCCTACATTTTGCTTTTATTCATCAATAAATAAAACCGGATATGAGTTGAGATGGAGGCTCTTATCTGGAAAGTCATACTAATGAGTGGCTAAATGTTGGATATGAGTGTAATTGAGTACATCATAATGTAAATTAGACTCTATACAGAACTCTATATATTCTATATTCCTGCAATGAAGTGCACTCCCCCTCCCCCTTTAGGGTTATTCAGATGAATCCGTTTTCTCAGGGACTTTAGCATGGCTTCAGGACACATTTCCTTGTATGCACCGTGTGCTGTGCTGCAGTGACAATCACTTCACTTCACCTACGAATCCAACACGTGCTTCACCCGTTCTCAGCCTTTATTCATCTAGCAGTCAAACAGGAGAAAATTTACATTTATTTTTAAACGTGTTTTTGCTCCTGATAACGTCTGCGTTGGATTGTGTGTGTGTTGGTGGGGGTGTACACAGGTGTTCACTGCACAGCAGCCCTCCTGCTGTATTAGACCGGGGAATCGGTGTGTTTGGAAATGGCTGCTTTGATAACTCAAGCAGGTGAACACAGGCCTCCATCTGCCGCCACCTCCTGCTGGCACTTTACATTTCAAATGCCGAGTGATCCTGTAAAAGACTTTGCGACTTCACAAAATGACAGTCAAGAGCAAAAATTTGCTCACCTTACTTTTTTATTGTGCAGGTGTTCAACAGCAGAACACATGTCCTCTGTGTTCTTTTCATTATTGCCACAAATTGCTTAGTCTGACGAAACGTTTTTTTTTTTAAATAATTTTTGACAATTGAATGCAATTTAATTCTGACTCATGCTGTTGATGTTCTCTCTAGTTTTATGTAAAACCACCTAAGCTTGAAAACTTTAAATTTTTTCATGTGAAATCACCTGTGGGTGGTGGTGGATGTCAGACGATGATCTTCTCTGCATGGATAATTGATTTGGTGTTGAAGGCGTTCACAGCTCTCTCCACTGGTCTTCCCCTGCAGTCCTGCGGTTATTCCAGCCTTCATCTCAATGCCAGCAATTAAAGGCTGGTGATCTGTTCTCGGCTCGTTTGCTCATCAAAGTGAATTTGATTGCATGTGTTCCTTTCATTGACAAAAACTTTGAAAAAATTTACCTCATTGGTTTTCAGTGATCTCTCTCACTCCCACCCACACTGTCTGGGAGACAGTGGACTGTCCCATTTGGATGCTTCTTAAATTTCGTTATCTATTTCATTGCTCATATTAAACACTGTCAAGAACAAGGAGATGCTGGCACAATGGCATTTCTATGCTTAATCTAAATATAAATCAAAAGCAGGGTTGAAATAAAAGCAAAAACAAGCCATGCTGCACAGGATAAGGATAGAGCTGGTTATTTGCTTTATATTGGGATTATCAGTACGATCAAAAGAGTGAACTTTGTCCAGATTTTGCCAAATTGCATAGTTAATAAATCAAAAATCTTAAGTCTGTAATAACAGCAGCATTCATGTTGTGCTTAATAGATTGGTGCAAAAAAAGCTTTATCATATTAATTAAATAGGTATTATTTTATTGCAGTGACTACTGCGAGTAGCACATGTTATCTATCTCAGATAAAATATGGCAAATGTAAATCTTGACACATGAAACATCACTGATATATTTTTGTCAAAATGAATAATTTACACTGTCCACTGTGTGGCCATTTATTGTATCAGTTGGGGACAGAAATAATAAGCACATTTACATACACATATACACTTTTGCACTCACACTGAGAGATGCTCTATAGTATATGAATGCAAGCAGGTTTTCTGTTGTGCTTGTGGTGTTTGAACACTTCCACCACCTCTTCCCTACATCCACAATTCTCCATCTCTCTCGGTTTGCTTCTTTCTGTTTCTAACCGCCCTCCTCTCCGGGCCTGGCTCAGTGGAAACACTCTGAGGCTTCGACTGATGTATAAATAGATGATTTCTGGGCAGGAAAGCTGTCTGTCAACACACTTTCATACTGAGCCATGGACTGTGACAAAGATAAGACACACATGCACACCAGATAGTTGCAGGCTTAAGCCCCTCCTGCCCAATGGAACCTTCACACAGTTTAGGGTTTGGGTTTGGCAGGCGCAGGGTTTCATGGGGTGGCCATAGTGACATGTGCACACACACACACACACACACACGCGCGCAGATATATTTTCATCATCACATCTTTATATAACAAATTGAGCTGATTGAATTGCCAATTTGCATGTCATGAATAACTTGCCTTGGCTATTTTTACAACAGGTTGCTTCATCGACTATTGAAATGCAGCTGAAAAAGCAATGCACAGATTAGATTTATTATAGAGCTCTTGTGGTGTTTAGAACTAGGTTACAGAGGTTAATGTAGATTCATAGCCCTAAGAGCATTTCCTAAAAAACATGTTTAACATGTTCTCTGTGTGTGTGTGTGTGTGTGTGTGTTTACAGGAGGTTGATGACCTTGAACAAATGTGCCGCCATGAGACTGGAGGTCCACTTTCGGTGTAAACAGGTGGGTGGTTTCTGATTGGCCGGTAATGCTTGTGTATGTCAAAGGGCTGGTCACATTTCACAAGTTGCCTGTATTCGCGGATGTGTCTTGCACTCTGTGACTTTTCTATTTTACATAATTTTCCCCTGGAGGTTTTTTTTTTCTTTCTTTTTTTCCATTTGTGAGAGCGCCAATAGTGATGATATTAGTTTGTGCCGAGCTGACCTAAAACGTCTGCTTAAAATGAGAAACCCTTTTTCTGAAAATAAGCCCTTCTGAATTCCATCTGTTCTCTGATGATTTTTTTAGCTGAGAATATTTGATTAGACATTTGTGTGTGTGTGTGTGTGTGCAGAGCGAGGACTCGGAGGAAGATGATGTTTGTGCCATCAGCGACCGCTGGGCATTCCAACGGGAGAGCAAGACTTGGTCCAGACTCCGTCCACTTTCCCCAGTGTCCCCTAGTGATGGGGCCGGCCCTGCCCCACGACACCTGAGGCAGTCGGCTAGTAGCGAAAGCATCCTGAGCGACTTCAGCAACCTGGAGGTGACCTCTGTGACCTCGGCGACCTCTGCCCTGAGCAGCAGCAGCAGCTTGAGCATAGAGAGCACGAGAGAGACCATCAGCATGGCTGCCATTAGCAGCTCCAATCAGCAGCCTCGAGCAAGTGCAGGCAGTGAGGAGGGTGAGCAGAGGTCTTCATCGCCGGTGCGAGAGAAAGCCAAGCGATGCTCCAGGTCTTTCCTGAAAAGGATGGAGTCACTACGTAAAAAGGACCAAGAGCGGGATGTGGTTGCCAAAGCAACATGTGGAAGACCCCCCCTGAGCCTCCACTGTACCCCCAATGAGAGCTTGCCGGGGTTAAAGGCCTGTGAGAGAAAAGCACACACGATCGGCAGGAGCAACCACCTCCAAAACACACAGTCGAAACCCGGCTCACACACACCCCAACGTACCTGCCTCTATCTGGAGGACTACCAGCTCGACTCCATCCACCCCAAAGTCGCCAGTCACAGTCCAGAGTTAAAGATCTCCCACCGGGCGGGCCGGGTGGTGCACCTGCCCAACGACCACAAACCTGGAACGTTTCCCCGCTCGCTGTCGATCGAGAGCCTGAGCCCCACCCCCCTGATGCACACTGCCGGTATTATTGGCTGGCCTGGTGAGGATGGCGACTTCTCACTGGGCAGCATGAGTAGTTGCAGCGAGCTGCAGGATTTCTCCCAAGATGACGCTTCTTTCCGGAAGAGATGCAGTTCCACGGGATCCGTGGGGAGCGTCTATGACAACGTTCCCGAAGCAGGTGGCAGCTCCGAGGAAATGCTGAGTCTGGATGGCGAGGAGTACACTTTCAAGCACTTGGATGACATTCTCAGGGAGGTCCACGGGCTGCAACTTAACATCGACCAGTGGTCCCGCTCGCTCGACCAATCGCAGACCGAGGAAGACTCTGCCGTTCAAACCACACAACCCAGCAGTCCCCAGCTGGACGAGCACTCCGTGTCAGATATGGGGACCACTGCCAGCGATTATGACAGCACAGGCAACTCAATTAACGAGGGCGACGGAGACGGAGAGATGAGGGAGAGGAGGGACTCTGGGGTCGGAGCCTCACTCACCAGACCAAGCAGGTTAGAGGCCGAGAGAAATTTCAACTTCATGCGTCGTCATCAACACTAGAACGTCACAGGTTTTATGAATATGAAACGTTATATGCAGACACGGCCATGCTCGGTTCATCACTTTCACAGCACTACATAATTTGTGTTATTTAGTATGATGTTTATGGAATCCGATTTGTGAATCAAAATGGAAACAAATCCTTCCTAAAATCAAACAAAAATAAGACACTGAAATGTAAAATAAGAGGTTGGAATTTTTATGATGTCTCGATCTTTTTCATTCTCGCCTGTGAGACTTTCAATTTTGCTGCTAGTTTTTCAGTTTCACTGCTGGCTTTTCAGTCCCACTGCCTGAGGATTCTGTTACAGTTCTGGCACACGCCTCATTTGCCAGCAGGCGTTTGAGTGACAGCTCCATTCCCCAGAACTCTATCACTGCGAGATGTACGGCATTCAAGAAAACGCATAGCAGCATCAGCCATTAGCGATCACACATGGATCATAGCATAATCAAGGAATTTGATCAATACTTACAGTTGATTAACCGTGCAGTTGAAGAAGATTCCACGCGTGCGGATGGATTGGTGTAGAAGCAAGTGATGCGTCAAATGTTTAATCACTTAGACAAGTCTCAAAACCCATTCAGACATGTTCGGGGAAAGAGGACCCCTGGTCTAGACAGATTATATTATTGAAATTTATCCATTAATTTTTAAACATCAAATCAGAACAGGTTAAAGTTAGAATCTTATATCGCAACATTGTCAGGGGACTAAAAATGGGACCCTGAGAGTCAACCTAGTAGTATGATAATGGCATATTAAATCAAGTCATTTAATGGCTTGTTTTGTGAATCTTAACTCCTAGTCCATTTAATCCCCCAGTGAAATCATTACCCATACACTCTGGATGTCTGTTCTACCTGTGTAAGTGTGCGTTTTGTTTTGTATTACTATTCAATCATGACATGATCTTAATTATTGGTCTCTACCTTGCATAGAACACCTATTAATATTCCCTTAATTGTTTTAGCAACATTATAAAAAGGGATGCATGAAAACTATGATCTGTTAATGAAGTCCTTGTGTGGTGTGTGTTGCAGGAAGCTCCGCTGGCACAGTTTCCAGAACTCTCACCGGCCGAGTGTGACAGCGGCATCTCTGGAGATCAACCGGCAGTCGGCTGCCCAGCTCAACCTGCTGCAGAAGTTGTCACTGCTACGCCTCACAGCCATCATGGAGAAGCACTGTGAGCACAGCAAACACGGCTGGAACTGGTGAGAGTGCACACACACACATGTACAGACAAAAAAACACGCATGCACATTCACAAATAGCAAGAACAAAAAACAAAAGGTCGAAATAAACTGTTTCTCCTCCCACTCTCTGGAAAACAAACTCAATTTAAATACTAAATAAATATGCAAATACTGTGCAAATAAATCATTTATTGATGAAATCCTGACTGTCACTGGCAGGTAGGTGTCCAATAAAAGCATGTAATGAGCAGCTAGTGCCATTCATGCTTAATCAGTATTCAGAATTAATGCGCACACAATACATCAGAGAGATAATAAATGACACCAGCAACCTGCTGATACACCATCAGACCAGCAGATTTACATTGCGATCTTGACTGACTTTCTATCAGCCAATGTTGTATGGTTCATATTAATTCCCCCCCAAAAATTCAGTTCAACACATCAACACAGCATTCATTCATCTCCTGTTGTGCACTCTGCTGCCATTTTTAATACTGGGACAGACATAATTCCTCTCCCAGCTCAGTCCTGGCTCATACTGGAGTCCAAATCTCCCCACATCAACAGGCTTAAAATGGAGGTGAAAAGTAGAAAAATACGAGACAGATGGGTGGAACATTAAAAATAGGTCTTGCTATATATTTCATTCGTGACTCTAAATGGTTTCCGGGTTTAGATGTGTGCGTGTATAAATGGAGCGAAAGTGGTGCCGGTTTCGCGCGAGCGTCTCAGAATTAATAGATGACTCACTTTTTTTTGCACTCAGTTCACAAAGAATCCATTATCATCTCAGCAGCTGTTAGCACAAGCAGGGTCTGACATCAAAAGCACACACACACAATACAGGCAAGGCAAGACTGACGCATTAAATGCAGGAGTGGAAGGTAGACGGGTCCAATTTTTGCCATGGTGCCATCCTTTCAAGGTCCCTTTTGCAGTGCACTGCATTTCATGTCACTTGTATCATTCTAATTGTGAAAATTGACGGAAGTCTTTGTATTTGTGGGTTTAGTGAGCTTGTTTTTCACACTTTCGTGGCTCCTCTCCTCTTGCAGTAGTGACTGCTGTTTGCCAGTTTGATATAAATGTACTGTGATATGTTCTCCATTCCATTCGTAAGGAGATTGGGCTGGTGCTGCAGAAATCGCATTTTTAAAATACTGACTATACGAAGGCAGGCAGTGTAATGTAACTACTAATGGAGCAGGCAGTGACACTGTGGACAGGTTTCAGTAGAGACGATTTCTTGCTCGTGCTTGAAAAAAAATGAGCTTCCCAGGCCACAGTCATGCAGTTCGGAAAAATTGATTTTTTTTTTGTGGCTCTAATATCTAGGGTTGCACAACAAATCGTTTCACCCGATCAATTCACTTTTCACCTGAATCTGGAGCATTTACACATCGCATATATGCTGTAAATACATAAATGCATATAATCAAGCACAGTGAAAACCAGATGGTAATGAGAGGTAAAAGATTTCTGACACAGCAAAGGAGCCTTGATGAAATTCTAATATACATAATATATTTCTTTAATTTAATTTTGAATTTAATTACTGTCTGTGAGTGCAGTAGGAATACCTCTGATTCCGGGAACTTTTAAGGCATTTGATTATTTTTCAAGTGGATTCATTTGGCTTTTCCTGGCAGTTTACTGTTTCGCTTTTAGATTTCTGAAATTTTTAGATTAGATTAGATTAGATTAGATTCAACTTTATTGTCATTACACATGTACAAGTACAGGGCAACGAAATGTAGTTTAGGTCTAACCAGAAGTGCAATAAGCAGCAAGTGCAGGATACAGTTCAAATAAGTTATATATATATGCATAAAGTGATATGTGCTATATTCTGGACATTGTTCTTCTTTGACATCAATGAAATCTAGTTGGAGTATCGATGGATGTAGAACTGTTCTATTAAATTGTAATCGTGCTTCTCTCTTAACCAAGTTTCTCATTCATATGCTTGTTCTGGAGACATTACAAGCAAACATGCTTTACATTTACTACTTCCTTTATAATTAACATCCATCTCCTGCATTGCACGTGCACTGCCTGCTGCAAGCTGTTGTTTTATTCAATAAACTCATTCTTCACACTTGGTTAACTTAATGTGTCTGTAATTGGTTGTTGCAAACATCCCTCTGCTAATAATCAACCTGCGATCCCATTAACTGTGACTTGTGTGGCCACGCTCAGCGAATCAGAAGCGGTGTATGTGGAAGACTAACCGGAATCTCATCAGCGCCTCATACATTCTTTCTGAGAAACCGTAACCGTTAATATTGAGGTCCTGGCCCATTCCCCGTAACTCCCCACAAACATGTTCCGTGTTACGTGACTCACATAGCAACATTGGTGATCATTTAATGGAAACACAGGAAATGGTACCAGGGCAGGGTTTAAACCTGAATATAGTAAAGGTCTGGCTCATTATGTAAATTTCAAGTGCTTCAAAATCTGCTCCAGTCGCAAGGGGCACTGGAGCATTCTAAAGGATTGTTCCACACTCCTTGCTGAGTAAACGGTGGTCTAAATGGATGTGTCCTCCCGTTGAACCTGCGATGGGAAGTGGTCTTGATTTTAGGCTTGTTTGTTTTTTACCTTCACAATATAACGGTTATCTGAATTAGAGCTGGTCGATTCAAGAAAGTTCAAGTGAAGTGATTGTGAAACACTGCAGCACAGTACATGGTGACACAACGAAATGTGTCTTCTGTATTTAACCGTCACCCTTGGTGAGCAGTGGGCAGCCATGACAGGCGCCCGGTGAGCAGTGTGTGGGGACGCTCAGTGGCACCTTGGCGGATCAGGATTCAAACCGGCAACCTTCCTTACACTAGGCCACTACTGCCATATTGGTCGTTTGAGGAATACTACAAATACAGAAGAGTCGGACTTCAGGAGTTACACATTTTGAGGGAAAGAGTGAAAAAGTGAAGTGAAAAATGAACTTCAACTTTTTCAATGGCTAATAACAGCACACTAATTCCTCATTTATTTAATTCTGTTTTGTATTATTTGTGCTATTACTCTAATGTCACTATTATTCTGTTATCTATAGGTTAGTATTATTTTATTTATTATTATAATATTAATATTATTTGGAGATATATACAGTGCTGATGTGGTCTCTATATTTTTGTCAGAACACAGGAGATGTGTGTGTTTTCAGGGCCAGAACAGACATGAATCCCAATTAACAAACATGATGATGCCTACGAGCTGCAGCGTGATAGGTGCCCTGCCTGCGTAAATGATAGTTCGTTTTATATGTAAAAAGGAAGCTTTGAGGGTTTGTGGAGAGGGACAGTGAGCCCTTATCTGCTGCATAGTGTTCACCTTTTGCCACTTTAAAATCGATTTGTAGTAGGAACCTTCTCTTCCCACTCAAGCCCACTTTTCTAGATAAAAAGTAAATACGTTGACCTTTGGATGACCGGAGGGAGTTAACACTTTTTTAAAAATCTTTAAGCAGAATATCTTGTTCTTTGTCTTATAAGAGGACTTCCACCAGCACAGACACCTCGAAATTCATGAAACCTTCATGATCACCATGTATCATCTATAGGAAACAAAAGAAAATGTTGCTGGAAATCAGTTGACAGCTCTACTGTAGCCGTAGCTATATGTGTCTTAAATCAGCGAGGATGTCATTTCAACATTGCACAACACACAATGAGCTTTAGAATATGTTTTCACTAATAATTATCAATTCCTGGAACTGTGATCTGAGTCTGACTCTTTATTAAAGTACTTTTCAGAAAGTCACTCAGAGCAGCTTTCACCTTTATTCAAGACAAAAGTGTTTTGCGAGTGCTAATGACAGCACCGTAACAGTGATTGTGCACCACAATACATTTGTTTGCCCCTATTAAAATCTGTGATGATGATTAACACGGTTCATTTCACATCAAGGAATGTCAAAGGTTAAATTTAATTGAATACTGCTTGGAAATGAAAATGTCCAGTAAGGTCACATGCTTATACTTATGAAAATGATGGTAATGGTTATGGTAATGTCTCACTGAAAATAGTTTCTTTTCATAGAATGTGACCGTGAACCTTGAATCTGATCGGTCTGCTTTTTGTACAGGACCGTCCCAAAGTTCATGAAGAGGTCAAAGGTGCCGGACTACAGAGACAAACATGTATTTGGAGTCCCACCGATTATCAACGTTCAGCGCACTGGACAGCCTTTACCACAGAGCATTCAACAGTCCATGAGATACCTCCGTAGTCAGTGCTTAGGACAGGTACACACACACACATCTTCATCTACAAAGCATCTGTAGATCAAGTAAAATGCTGAAGCAGTACTTATTGAAATTCAGATTTTCCACACTCTTATATTCTTTGTTCTGGATAGGTGGGACTTTTTCGGAAGTCTGGTGTGAAATCACGGATCCAGGCCCTGCGGCACCTGAATGAAAATTCCCCCGACCATGTGACTTACGCGGGCCAATCCGCTTATGACGTGGCTGACCTGCTAAAACAGTACTTCAGAGACCTGCCGGAGCCTGTCCTCACCAGCAAGCTCACCGACACTTTTCTGCAGATTTATCAGTGTGAGTTTCACACACACTCACATATAGAGCCCTAATCAACAAATACACTTCTGCTGATCGTGCAAGGTGGCTGAAACAAACAAGTAGAAGTTTGTTCTTGTTGCTTACATCTCACATTTTGTGTCTGTGTGTGTGGTTGAGATTTCTTTCTGTGATTCCACCCTAGCGTTTTTACCGAACTGCTGTAGCGTTATATTTCACTATTTAAATTGAACAAAGTCAATAATCCGGCAGTGGTGGCCTAGCGTGTAAGGACTCATAACCGATTCAAGATTGGTTTATTGTCAGTACAACAGTATACACAGTATACTGTTTCACGCAGAACCCCCCCATAGTGCAATCATGAAAGAAAAATATATATGTATATAAACACTAAAGTAAACTTTACTAACTATGACTAATACTAGAATACTGTATAGATCTCTATAAAAGAAAAGTCATTTTTTTCTGTACAATAAAGAGGACAAACAGGATTCTTGTAAGTGGATATGTTGGATATTTCAAACAGGACACACAAGACAAGACAAACATGTGCAAAATGAGTAGAAATGTGCAAAATGAATCCTGATCTGCCAAGGTGCCACTGAGGTCCCCTTGCCGTCCCCACACACTGCTCCCCGGGCGACTTTCATGGCTGCCCACTGCTCACTAAGGGTCATGGGTTAAATGCAGAGGACAAATTTTACTCTGTGCACTGGGTGCTGTGTTGTGTTGTCACATGTGACAATTAATTACTTTTTCTTCACTTTCACTTCACTTCATCAATTTTTAATTGAATGCTTGAATTGTGTGTGTGTGTGTGTTAATCAGACGTCCCTAAGGATCAGCGCTTGCAGGCGGTGCAGGCGGCAGTTATTCTGTTGCCAGATGAGAACAGAGAGGTCTTACAGACTCTCCTCTACTTCCTGAGTGACATCGCTTCTGCTCCAGCCAATCAGATGACAGCAGAGACCCTGGCTGTGTGCCTGGCCCCCTCCATTCTGCACCTCAATGTGTCCAAGAAAGAAGGGACCTCACCCAGGTGTGTGGTGTTTGTGAGAGCCGCGGTGCAGCTTTGTTAGTTTGGCAGCATGTGCAAAGCCATTATTGTTTAAAATTTCCCATGACCCTCTCTGTTGCTTCCTTCATCAATCAGTGTCAAGATTTAGATTTGAGTCCACTTGCATCTGCTGTTTTAACTCCCCTGTGTCTTTGTGTGTCAGATTTGAGCACTGCTCAGCAAAAGTCTGGCATTAGAAAGGCTGTTCTAATACGAGGATGTAATTGGTTTACAGGTTAATTAACAGAAAGGGAGGGGCAAAGCCTGATCACAAGGACCTGAGCGACAACATGGCAGCTACCGAGGGCCTCAGTCACATGATCACTCAGTGCAAGAAACTCTTCCAGGTAACACACACACACATTCTCTCTCACATACCTACACTAAATACTGTACATGCACATATTTCGATTTTATAAGCCTGCTGGTAGGAATGTGCAAACTGAAGCGGTGTGTGTTTCAGATCCCTCATGAGATGATGCTGCAGTCGCGTAACTCATACATGGCGGCGGACGCCCAGCCCCTCCCCCTGCATGCTCTGGGGGTGAACCTGCTGGGCGAGCCAGTGGATTATCGGGCCTACCTGGAGGACAACGTGCAGTGCCTCCTTCGAGAGTCTACAGAGAAGAGCAAGGGCTGGCACAGTGCGCCCGGGCCGGAACACACCGAGCTCTCGTACAAAAAGGTACTCTCATCAACACTGACTCTGTTGGTCCACCTCGTGTAAGTTGGTCAATAAATCAGTCAATCAATCTGACTATTTATATAGCAGCAGTCATGCAAATACCAATACCAGGTAAAAAAAAAACAAGTCATCGAAAAACAAGTAGGATAAGTTAAGCAAGCAATCATGAACAGATTGATTTTCTTACAATTTCATTATAACATGTAAATAAAAAATAAATCAGTTAATATAATTGAGAATACTAAGCATTTCACCACATATCATACTGTGTATCACTGTGTACGTGACAAATCAAATTTGAATTTGATTTTTTAAGATTGATTTTAAAGGTCCTTAAAGGTTTGTCAGACTGTTCCAAAGTCAGGTATCATATACAGTACAGGCTAAAATTTTGGACACACCTTCTCAATGTGTTTTCTTTATTTTCATGACCATTTGCATTGGTAGATTCTCACTGAAGGCATCAAAACTATGAATGAACACATGTGGAGTTATGTATTTAACTGAAAACATGTTTCTTCAAAATGGCCACCCTTTGCGCTGATTACTGCTTTGCACACTCTTGGCATTCTCTCGATGAACAGTATTTAAGGAGTTCCCTGAGGTGTTTCGCACTTGTTGGCCCCTTTGCCTTCGCTCGGATTTTCTAAGACTAGTGGACAATTTATTAGAAAAAGTCAACATAAAGTGGTCAAATATACGCAACATGAATCAAGGACACCAGAGGTATTCTTTCCTAATCTCTCTTTCATCAGAACTGCACACAGTTTTGTGGGGTTATAGCATCTCCAGAGGTCTGCATGAAGGAAGGGATGATGCGGAGGTAATAAAGTTAAAGCCGAGCAAATGGCAGCAAGCCTTTGATTTAACGTGCTCATATGGATCAACACATCTGACTTCTTTATATAATGACATAATGTTGATCATAGATAAATTTACATTTTGGCATTTATCAGACACCCTTATCCAGAGCAAATTACAATCAGTAGTTACAGGGACAGTCCCCCTGTTGTCATTCTCAGGGACACAATGGTAGGTGGGTTTTGAACCTGGATCTTCTGGTTTGTAGGCAAGCATCTTACCCACTAGGCTACTACCACCCTACTACACTACCACAGTAACCCCGTCAAAATGTCTAAAAGGCATCAAGATGAGTTGCGTTCAACCCTCTCAGACATTCAAACACTGCAATAATACATCAGAAGAATCGATGACATACTTAGAAGTGTTGAGTTAGGGTGCCAGTGCGGGTGTTGGCCAGGAAGTGCTGGCCATAGATAAAGCGCGGGAGCGCTCTACTGGGAGTGTGCCGGAACCCTGCTTTCGCAGCACTTCTGCTGAGGCGCCAGGGAATCATCAGAATGGCAGATGTGGTAGAGCAGACGGCAGTGCGAAGAAAATGCAGAACGTGGCCTTTACGTCGCGGCCAATAATTGGTGTTCCAATTACAAAAGGCATGTGGCGAGTTTTCTCCCCCCTTGCTCAGTGGATTCCGAGACATGGCTATTATTAGCTGGCTTTCTGTAAGGGGTCACTAGCAGATGACGATGCTCAAAATGCTTTCAGTAATGGTTTCATATTACCAAGTGATTTCTGCTCTCTGAGGCTTTTGTTTTTGGTGATGCTAGGCCCATGGTGTCGTGTGTATATGCATGTTTAGTTTGGTAGCAGCCGTCCCAAGGTCCCGAGGTGTCTACAGCAGAGATCACATTTGTGATGTCCCCTGATGCTCCAGTGTATATGGAGGTATTAGGAGTGAATCGAGGGAAACCTGGACTTCTCATGCATTGACAGGGGAGGGATTACATTGTCCATAAATGAGGAAGTAGGTTATGAGAAGGCAATGAAATTTGTCTTCTGATATACATTTCTGTATATGCAGAAGTAATAAATACTTCATTAAGCATGTCCCATGTGCTACGTCATATACTGTGGCAGGAGAATATCTCCCGTAATTTGTACAGAAACATTGCAGAAGCCACACACATATTTTTTTTTTGCTCTGACACAATCATAATCATACAGACAAGTGCTGTTTGCTTGTCTGCATATTTTTTGCATGTAAACATTTGCCAGTGGTGAATGTTTCTGCAATTTGAAGGGTGTTGGTGTGTTGCTCCAGGCTCATCTTGCACAAGCTCTATTTTGTTTTTCAATCTATGTTCTGTTTTGATGCCACCTGCCCAGACACGGAGCTTAGCTGACTGTCTGATCTTGCCCTCCCTGGGTGTTTTGTAAAACCCAGTCAGTTTTGTTGAGCCCCTGTTTTCTGCATGCATATGACTCGCTCACACGTTGTCTTTTGTGTAGGTAGGGGATGGTCACCCCATTCGCCTTTGGCGCGTTTCGGCGGAGATGGAGGCCCCGCCCTCGGTGGTGCTGCAGCGCGTCTTGCGAGAGCGCCACCTGTGGGACGAGGACCTGCTGCACAGCAGGGTGATCGAGAGTCTGGAGAACAACACAGAGGTGTTCCATTACATCATTGACAGTATGGCGCCACACCCACGCAGGGACTTTGTGGTGCTCAGGTAACACACCCACTTATCATTTATAGCATTTATCAGACGGCCTTATCCAGAGTGACTTGCAATCAGTAGTTACAGGGACAGTCCCCCAGGACACAAGTGGGGTTTGAACCTGGGTCTTCTGGTGCATAGGCGAGTGTGTTACCCACTACCACCCTATAAATCAGCTGGTAATGCATGTGAGGTTTTCATGCTTTCTGTACTAACTTCTAGCTTTAAGGTCAAAACAAGCCTCGGGGTACTGGTTCTCTTGACAGACAAGTCCGCCATGGGCAGATACCCTCGAGTCTTAGTGCCTGCTCCTGGGGTTTAACAAGCATAAACCCTTGAGCTGTACGGACCAAGAGCTCTCAGTCAGTGAGCTACACAGGGGTCCAACTGGCTCCGACAGTCTTGCCTCGGCTGTATGCTGATGCATTTATGTAGCACACTCTCAAACACACTCTCTCCCTAACTGTTTTTCTCTCGCAAGGCGATCCCTCAGGTTAATTGCAGATTGAATGAGTTGCAAATTAATAAAGTGTTGATATGGATCCCTTAACTCATTATTTCATTTTGTTACATTTAATTTAATTTCACTGCAATATGACATAACATGTCATTATTAGTGTGAAGTAAAATGAAGGCAAATGGGACTATTAATTGGGAATAGGTTATTTAATTTAGACAGCCTAATTATAAGCAGGGTATATATACTGTAATGCTCTTCATTGATGTTAAGGTGCATGCTCTCTGGTGTTGTGCAGGCGTTGGTGTAGCGACCTGCCCAGGGGGGCGTGTCTGCTCGTCTCCTCATCTGTTGACCATGACAATGTGCACCTGGAGGCGGGGATTAGGGCGGTGCTTCTGACCTCCCGCATTCTGATTGAGCCAAGTGGAATGGGGCGGTCCCGCTTGACACACTACTGTAGAGCCGACCTCCGGTAAGCAACAACGCTATTACAATATTTAGGTATTTTGTCATATTTGTCATATTCAGTCCTTAAAAGATTAAAGTTCAAACTTACCTTAAAAGAAAAATGTTGTGTTTATTTATATTTACAACAGTTAGCCGCTATGCTTATCCAGAGCAACTTACAACCAGTAGTTACAGGGATAGTCCCCCGGAGACACTCAGGGACACAATGGTAGTAAGTGGGGTTTGAACCTGTGACATTGTGGTCCTCTGGTTCATAGAGGTGTGTGTTGCCTACAGGCGAGTGTGGCACTGTAGTTTTGACATTATATGAAAACTTGTACTAGAATGACCCCAGACCATTAATTACTTAATAGTGCTTATTTAATTATGTTCCTATTTCCAACCCCATTTGAATCTTATGCCTCTTTTTCTATGCAATTTTATTATGAAGAAAACCAATATTCATGGTTTTGTTTGTTTATGCTGAACTGGTTCTGGATTTGTCTAGTACGTGCAAATAATGTGGAAGTGGTGGCCTAGTGGCTAAGGAAGCAGACTCGTAATAAGAAGGTTGCGGGATCAAATCCTGAACCGCCAAGGTGCCACTGAGGTCCCCTTGATTAAGGTACCATCCCCACACACTGCTCCCCAGGCGCCTTTCATGAGGAGGACACATTTCAAAGTAAAACTGAAAGTGAAGTGATTGTCACTTGTGATACACAGCAGCACAGCACACGGTGTACACAGTGAAATTTGTCCTCTGCATTTAACCCATCACCCTGAGTGAGCAGTGTGCAACCATGACAGGTGCCCGGGGAGCAGTATGTGGGGACGGTGCTTTGCTCAGTGGCACCTCAGTGGCACCTTGGCGGATTTGAACCTGCAAACTTCCGATTTCAGGGCCACTTCCTTAACCGCTAGGCCACCACTGCACCAATTGTTGTTGCAATGTTTCCCAACAACAATCACTTCACTTTCACTTAATTGTGTCGTGTTGTGTGCTTATTTAGGGGCCGTTCTCCAGAGTGGTACAACAAGGTGTTCGGACATCTCTGTGCTGTGGAGGTTGCACGAATACGAGGCTCCTTCCCTGTCCTCACCACACGAGGTCCCGAGACCAAACTCTGAGACCTCGAGAGCACCTGCAGACTGGTGGGAAAATGATGAGAAGCTTCCTCTTATCTGCCTCAAATCATCTGAAGGCTTGCCAGCAGTAGACATATCTGTAGATGTCTAACGTCCCCATCAGGGATTATCCCAGTTATCGCCGTCGACCAGGAGGAGAACGAGAGACAACAAGCGACCTTAAAAATGTTCTCTGCTCAGGACTGGGGAAGGGAGCATCTTGATTGATGACCCACACAGAGATCATTCTGATCAGCTTCAGATATTATGATTCTGTTATAGGGAACCCAAAGCACAAAGGTAGTCTGGGACAAATCTGATCATCTCATGGACAACCTGTCATCCGAGAAGACAGGAAAGCTACTTGATGAGATGATGTTGTATGCCAAAGAAGATTAATCGTCTAAGTTTTTTTTTCAATGTTATGCTCATGATTATTTCACCTTGTATGGGACTGGTGTCCACTGAGACTTCCTGCCTTGTGCCCAAAGATCGCTGTCCAGGATAATAAAGCATTCATGTGCCTTCAATGTTGTTAACCCCTCGTTTGTAGAAGGAAATAGATTTCGGCGTGTATGTGTTTCATGGGGGCAATAACACACACACACACACAAAAAATTTTTTTAATATTGTTGCATAGAGCTAGTTACACATGTATAATACACACAGATTTATGCGTTCGTGTTTTTTGTGTCAGAGCCATGTTCTTCTGGAACGAAGCACTGTAGTCGGTGCCGACAGATGAACGCGCTGCCTGCCAGGCAGCACAACGTGCCTTAAATCTGCGCCACCTGAGGATGTCGCCTGCACAAGTGCACATTTCCTCGGGTCAGCAGGCCAACTGTGCAGCCATAAATAGAGTATGTGCCAAATACCTCCTGCACAAGGAAACTAAAGCAACTTTAGGATGTGAAATTGTGCCAAATAGTTCCTAAACTGTCTTTTTCACACTGTAACTCAGGAGTTTTTAGAGTAGAAAGAACTAGCATGTTCCCATCTGCCTCTCTCCACGGTATGTTTGACCTTGCAAAATGTAACTTTTGTTCTCAGAACAGTAATATATTTTATATAATGTCTGCCTAAAGGCACTTTAGACTTTCAGTGAATCCCTTTGAATTTTTTTTTTTTCGCGATTTTGTAAGGGAAGCGAACACCAGCATTTCTTCTGCCACAGAAGTGTGTGTGTCGCCTTGAGGAACATGCCCCCAAAAATACAGTTCCCAAGCCCTTCTAAAGCCAAGGCTGTTTATGCGCATTAACGGGCATTAATTAATTAAATGAAGCCCAAATGAGTATTATAATTAAGAATCCCTGCCCACACGTATACAGTCTCTTAAATGGCGTGGAAATGTTCGCCTTCGCTCATTGAGTCGCTGGAGGTGAGAGTGGAGCGGCTGGCTTGCTTGATTTATGGCGGACAGAATTGGATCAGAAGGGGCACTGTTATCTGTGTGTGTTTGTGTGTACAGTTTGTGTGCACAGTTTCTTATTTATGTTCATGTGTTTAAAGATTTTTTTTTTGGTTTGTGTGTATGTCATGACGTTCTCTGAACCCATTCTGGGCATTATATAATATCAGTGTTACTTTTTTCTCGTTTTAAATACATTACAGTGCTACTTTGTGAGTCATTGTGCATTAGCTTCAGTGTCCCCTCTGGTTTATTCAAATGTAAATCCACCGCTACAACCATTACTAAACACCGGTGCTTTTACCAATTAATGGATGTGAGTGTTAATTTAATTTATTTAATTCCTCAATATTTCTGGATTGAATTATTGTTGCAGAAATGGAGAGTAAATAATTTAAAAGGGGGGAAGAAATCCTTGCCTGTCTGAATCTCATTTTTTTTATTCTGTTTAATTGCAATGAGTGAATTTATTCCCCTGTTATAAGCAATGTTTCATCTTTTTTCTTTATGTTTGTCTCTCTTCATTTACTACCTGTTTGTATAACGTCGCTGTGCTTGCACGCAGACAGAAAGCCAATAAATGTGTTTTTCTTTTTGAATTTAGGAAGTGGCTGTGGCTTTGTGATGACTGAAGCACTGCACAGGCAGACCCACATAGAAGAGTTAACTTTTCAGCTGCCACTCATCCTGAGATGGCACTCAGTATTTTCTTCTTGTTTGCACACCATAGGCTATACTCTCAGATGCAGCCACTTTATTAGTAAGACCTCTACAATGCCTGGCCACTTTAATTGGTTCAGAAACACGCTTTGAAGTCTGTAGCCCAGGATCTGACCTTCTGACCATGTATTAGGTAGCAGTAAGGAAACCAACTGTACCACCTACACTGCTGAGGCATGGATTTCATCAGGATCTGTCCTGCTGACCATATATATATATATATATATATATATATATATATATAGATATATATATATATATAGTATATATATATATATATATAGATATATATATATATATATATATATACTATATATATCTATATATATCTATATCTATATATATATATATATATATATATATATATATATATATAATATATATATATATATATATATATATATATTTAGGTGGCTGAATGGCACCTGTACGGAAGACCAACTGGGGCAGTGGTGGCCTAGCGGTTAAGGAAGCGGCCCCGTAATTAGAAGGTTGCCGGTTCGAATCCCGATCCGCCAAGGTGCCACTGAGGTGCCACTGAGCAAAGCACCGTCCCCACACACCGTCCCCACACACTCCCCGGGCGCCTGTCATGGCTGCCCACTGCTCACTCAGGGTGATGGGTTAAATGCAGAGGGCAAATTTCACTGTGTGCATCGTGTGCTGTGCTGCTTTGTATCACATGTGACAATCACTTCACTTCTTAACTGTACCATCTACACTACTGTACTGTCTGGCTGTCGCTGGTTGAATGGTCCTTCTGTGGTCTGGACTAAACACTGTACTAAAGACATGCTGCTGTAAAGATGCTCTTCTCCAGTTGTCTAGCATCGCAGTGTGGTCCTTGTCGAAGTCCATCAGATCCTTAAACTTGCCCATTTTGCCCGTGTCCAACACCTTCATCACCTAGGGGCAGTGGTTGGCCTAGTGGGTAAGAAAGCCTGTATTCGGAAGGTTGAATCCCGAACCGCCAGGGTGCCCAAGACACTTCTCATGGCTGCCCACTGCTCGCTAAGGCTTATGGGTTAAATGCAGAGGATGCATTCCATTGTGGCACCATGTGTAACAATGACAATCACTTCACTTTCAATATCTTACTCCTAATGAATCCACCCCATTCCATACAATTCAAGGACCCATACAGTTCTGCTCAATTAATTATTGTTATTTAAAAAAAAAAAGAAATAATTAGTGCACTTTCATGCTGGATCGTTAACGATGGTGACACTGACGTGGTGGTGATGATGTTGGTGCTGTGTGTAGGAGATTTTACACATCATGGGATGAAGTGCACATGCCTGGGTCATTAACTGCCACAAAATCCTCTGATCATTAGTGGGTCAGCATGGCTTTCACATTTCAATTACTTCGTTTAGACCTGTGCAATGACAGGTAATGACTGCTCCACAGCAGGAAGCATATACCTTTTAACGTCACCATAACGTCGCACCCAACGCAAACGTAAGTCGGTGTAGAAGACTTAAAATCGAAATAAATTTGAAATCATTTTTTTTTATTTTGCAAACTTTACATTCATTTTACATGAAACACATCAAACAGCAGACAACAGAAGAGATGGAACTCTGATTTAATCATTTGCATCAGACTCTGCATCAGATATACAGTAAATACGCCCAGGCGCCATTATTCTGCACCATGGCTGTTACGCGTCCATCACTGGCGTAGTGTGTGCATTTCGACAGGTATGTCAGGTTCAAATGGGACAGGTGGGTATGAGGTAGGCTTAATAGGTGTGGCGATGTGTGCTCTGTCTGAAATCACATCTTTCCTTTAGAACAGTGGGTCTCATAATTTGTCCGGCCAACGACCCCATAGCAACAAATAATAACACATAATACTTTTTTTTTCTGTTGTATTATATGTTATCGCAACAGTCCAAATTACGACTGCATGACTAATACAATACATCTATAATACACAGAACTCAGTTAAAAAGTAAAAATATGCAATAAAATATCAGATATCTAATAAAATAGTGTTCTGCATGAGCTGTAGTTAGATATTCCTGATGAGCATCTTTTCCCCAGAGAGCCGCAGCAATTTCATAGGCAATTTTTTCCCTCCCACCCCTCCTTGAGAACCACTGGATTTGTATGGTGCATTTCTCCCTGTTACAAGATTTTGTAAAGATTTGAACATCTGAGAATGAGCATCAAGTGATTCGAATGTTTGGACTATCTGAGTGTTGCCATGATTGTCAGTGTGAGCACATTTGTGCACCCAAAATACAGAAGCACGGAATTTCACACAAAACATGTGTGAGATTACACGGACACAATAAAACACCCAGTGAGCTGGTGACTGGAACCAGTCTTCTTCAGTCTTGTGTGTCAAATCCTCCAAGTCCACTGAACAGTTCATCCTGCTGATGCCGATGTCTTTCAGAAAGCTCCACCATTATGGGCTCAACTTCAATTCGTTTACACTAAAGACAGCGCTCCAGTGAAACCGGGCTGTGGTTTTATTAGCTGGCATGGTGCAGATGGGTGACAAGTTAAAGACAAAAAACGGAATAAATTAGGGAATGAAATTCCTATTTGGGATCAGGTTGGTGCCTCAGAGGGAGTCATCACAGCAGATGAGTTGAAAGTGATGGTCCCTACATCAACGGGTTGATGTATTTTTTTTTCACAAAAACTGGACACAGTTGAAACTATCCACAGGGCACAAGTGTCACTGAATGGTGCTTGAAAAGGGTCTGACTCATATTATATAACCTTCAGATGAACTGAAGGCTCAGCATCTCAGACAGAGTCTTCACTATCAAACAAGGGACCAATGCAAAGCACAACAAAGTGGCCTGCTGTAAAGGCAGCATCACAGGTTTCAAATCAGTAAGATTTGAAGATAAGACAAAAAAAAACAAAATACTGTGTGTAATATATACACACACACACAGTACAGGCCAAAAGTTTGGACACCTTCTCATTCAATGTGTTTTCTTTATTTTCATGACCATTTACATTGGTAGATTCTCACTGAAGGCATCAAAACTATGAATGAACACATGTGGAGTTATGTACTTAACAAAAAGTGGAGACCTGGTCTCCACAGTCACCGGACCTGAACCCAATCCAGATGGTTTGGGGTGAGCTGGACCGCAGAGTGAAGGTTCTAAACACCTCTGGGAACTCATTCAAGACTGTTGGAAAACCATTTCAGGTGACGACCTCTTGAAGCTCATCGAGAGAATGCCAAGAGTGTGCAAAGCTGTTGTCACAACTACGGACTTACGGGGGAAGGAAGCGCAGAGGCATGACATGCTGGGAAGGGGTTTTATTATAAAATTAACAATAAATACAAAAAACGAAAACGATTTAAACTAAGGGGAGAACTTAAACTAACCCACAGGTGTGTGGCGATTGCCAAAACTCAAAAATACACGTGAAACATAAACAGGTCAAGTTTGTGCACAGAGTTCACGAAAATGCCGTCCCTTCCGAAGGGGCGGAAATCTCTGGCCTTTAAGCGTCGTCAGAATTGGCCACAGGTGATGAGCCCAGCTGCAGTCAATCCTGACAGCAGTAATCAGAGCAAAGAGCGGCTATTTTGAAGAAACTAGAATATAAAACATGTTTTCAGTTATTTCACCTTTTTTTTGTTAAGTACACAACTCCACATGTGTTCATTCATAGTTTTGATGCCTTCAGTGAGAATCTACCAACATAAATGGTCATGAAAATAAAGAAAAAACATTGAATGAGACGGTGTGTCCAAACATTTGGCTTGTACTGTGTGTGTGTGTGTGTGTGTGTATATATATATTCACACATTATTGTGACAATAATGTCACATTTGATACGCACGAGCAAATAATCGTGCAGGCTTTTATCATAATAACATGCTTTCATCCTTCTCTTCCCTCGTTCAAGTATTTTTTTTATGCTGCAGTTTTGACACAGGAGTGGTTTGGAGAGTCTGAGTACTATTGGCTGATGATTGGCTGTAGGAAAAAACAGCCAAACATACTTTTATAATAAATGCACATTTAATGCAAGTTTTGAGTTTCAAACTTACATAAGAAGAGTGTACACGTGCACAAAATGTGACATTAATGTGACACCCTACTTAATCGTTTTTCCTTTAATTTGTCACCAGTCTGCATGTAATATTGCATGAAAGATGATGGCTTTAAAAGTCTCCTTGCTCAGTTAATTTCATGCGTTCGAGTTGACGTGCTGACACTTGTACCTGAGGCAGACCTTTATTCTCTCCTGGAACGCTCTGGTCGTGATGGTGTAGAGGATGGGGTTGAGAGCGCTGTTGATGGGTAGGATGAAGATCACCACCCACAGAATGATTGTCCCTGCATAGAGGAAGGAAGTGTGGAATTCATTATTTATTACCCCCTCCTTGGGAATTGAATGATGGCTGGAGCAGATGATAGTGTTTTGTGATCTAGGTAGTTTTATTTAGAAGGTGAGAAGTCATTAGAGACGTGATGGATTGCTTCACAGACAGGTTCTTTTAGAAAAGCCATGCAGTTGTTTTATTACATTTTCCCCTCTCCCAAATGATGTTTAATACATTCACACATCCATTTATCCATCAACGTCACACCGGAACAAGTCTGGCTAGATGCTCCCTGTATGCTCTTGGCCATATTGAAGTGACCTCACAAACAGCCTGAGATCCATCATACAGGCAGGCACCGCTGCATTAGCAGGCAGCTCGGACTGCAGCAAGTAATTCTGATGGACAGGTACATTTACCAGACGTCTCCAATCCCCCGCTGAACAACTTCCCTACGTTCGTGTAGAAGGGGCTGGTAATGGTGAACAAACACATAAACCGACTAAACGAGGATACGGTAATCATTAGAGCAGCAAATGTATTGGTATTGTAATGATTGTCATAGTTAGCAATGTCTTTTTCAGGGCAGAGGCTCACTTTGACCTACATTTTGGTACATAGAACCAAATGTACCAAAAAAAAAAAAATCATGTTACATAAAAAATACGCATAAAGTCCTGGTACCTATTATAGTAGCTCCATATTACTTTAAAGTTACAGTTTAAATGAGTGATAATCAGAATACAGTTACTTTGTTGAAATAAATGGAGTACATGGCGGTCTTTTCCTGTTTCATATGTTAGACTATCCCCTCTAATTTGAATTCCACACTGTATGGACGCTGCATCACACAGGTGTTCTGTCGAAACATGCTGCCTATCGAGTTGTGCTACCTAGCGGAACACATTACTCACATTGAGTAACTTAACAGAATACGTTAAAAACTACATTTTGGGGCATGTATTCTGTAATCTGTAATGGAATACATTTTAAAAGTAACCTTCACTCATGCCCTGATGTTGCTCTCATCTCGTTTCCCACTGATAATCAATACTTTAATTCACTGCTTCATCTACTGTATCACTTACACAATCCTGACTCTGGGGATTATATTTAGTCGCCGTTGGGTCATTTTATATTTGTACCCTGTACTGTGTGATGTGTATTGTATTGTTATAAGTGAAGTTGTGCAACTGTGTCCTTTTCTACTGTCCTGCCGCTGTGACAAGCGATGTGAACTGGGTCAATGCCAGAGATATGGAACAACAGGTCAAAGGTCAAAATCTGTCAACCAACCTGCGATCTGCACTCGTAACAGGGAGAGGATCTTCAGCAGGAATATGGGAATCCAGCACAGAGCGTCTGTGAGGACAATGAAGAAGAACCTCTTGGCAATGGAGACCTCACGGTTGAACACCGTCTGCCTCGCTGTCTTTGCTGTCTTCTGCACTGAATAGAACATGCTGGTGTAGGAGAAGACGATTACGATAAACGCAACCAGGTTTAAACCTGTAAAGGAGACGAAAGGAAGAGAAGCAAAATATGTTGTCTCCAGTGTTTGGAGTCTGCTTCTTTATATCAGTCACCAATAGATTTCACAGTCAGCAGAAAAACGGGACACTTCCCTCAGTCGCGACAAACACATACCCTGTTATTGCAAAAATAGCTGCATTAAATGATGCTGGCTGGACCTGCCTCATCTCAAACTGGGCTCTCTGGCACGGATGGCACTTGACCTTGGCATGGCCCTGATTTCTAAATCTACGGCTAATTCAATTCGCCCACCACAAAAAAATAAAAAAAACTTTGGTCAGGCTCCTGTGGTTCGTGACCCTGAGGGAAATTAAGCAAAATTGTAACTTAATCTGCAAGGGGAGAGATGCCCTTTCATCTCTGAATAAACACAAACAGACTGGGCCACACACACACACACACACACACACACACACGTTCGTCTCACCCAGGAACACTGCAGTGGAGTAGCACCGAGCTCCAGGTTTCTCCATCTGGTCCGAGTGCAGGGGGAAGCAGACTCCATTACGGCCGTAGTAATTGCCGAACGTCTGTCTGTCCCAGAAGGGGATGACGGCGATGATGAAGCCCAGCGCCCAGATGGAGGTGAGGTAGCAGAGAGTCGTCTTGCGCCCCACGTGGTAGTGGTTGAAGGGGAAGACGATGCACAGGTATTTCTCCAGCGTCATGTAGGTCAGCATCAGCACCGAGACCTCGGTGGACAGCATAGCCAGGGAGCCAATCAGCTGGCAGGACAGGCTCTCCATCCAGATGTGGGCGTGGCGGTTGTATTCCCCGTAGTATTTGACATCAAAAGCACCGATGAAGAAAAGATAGATGCCCATCAGGCAGTCTGCACCTAACACACCAACACACACTCGTCAGGGTTGGCCACATGAAATAAACTGTGCCATGAGTGCACACACATTTTAAACTGAGGTTATAAAGAAATTATGGCTGGAGATGTGGTTATCTGTGCACTTTTCGCCTCAAATGTCAGCCAGTGAACCCAACACAAATGGCTTTTGAGTGGTTTATGAAAACAATGGACAAGGTATTACAGAGAAGACCCCCCGACCTTCATGATGCCGTAAAAAGGTCAGTAGATCTAAAAATAAAAATTCTGCTTATGGCGAGGATGCCCTTTGAAAACCAGAAGAAAAACTTGTGTTATTATTACTTTATTATGTAGTTTTTTTAATGGCAATGGGTTATAGGGGTCCAAGTGTCTCATCCGCAAGGAATTTCCCTATTTGGAATAAGATAAAGTTATTTGAAAGGCCTTAACTTAAAACTGTAAAACGCTGCCAGCAGACTCACAACAGAGAGATTTGATGGCCATGGTGTGGTGCTGGTTCTCCGATGCAATGCACGATCGGAGGCAGATGACGAAGACGTTGCCAAAGCAGATGACAAAGGCCACGACCCAGACAAACACCCGCAGGATAATGTTGGCCAGCAGGTTCTCGAAGGACGAGATGCCGTCTGTGTTGGGCTTGCAGCTGCGCACGTTTGGGGAGTAGCCGCAGTACTCGAAGCGTTTGAAGTAACTAATCCCATTGCAGGCAAAGGAGATGCAAGAAAATTAATCCGTAATTAGCTATTCGTTCCTCGAGATCGTATGTATTCAGATGCTGCAAAAGATTTAAGGATGATGCAATTTTCAGGCATGGTGGTGTATGCCCAGAGCTAGAAAAAAAAAACCCCACATAAAACCGGTGAGGTTGTCAGGAGTGAGAACAAGAAAATGCACGCCGGTACGTACGCCGGTGTAGAGACTGAAGTTTGACAGACAAATTTTGACGCGGCATGCAGCCTGAATTTTAACTCAACGCTGCCCAGTTTATCTTGGCAGTTCCACCTGCTGCATCCACTTCATCTGGATAAAATGATTCACCTGTCTGCACCACCGATTCCTTTTCTTTCACTTGCTTTTCTCAGAGTAGATGGATGCTAATTTTTCCATTATGACTTATTCAGAGTTCCAAAAAGGAAAAAAAGGGGTTGAAAAAAAAGAAAAAAACAAGAGGTCAACCAAGAACTTTTACAAAAAACATTTAACGTTTAACAATAAATGCATGATGCAACTACTGTGCACGTATTCTGGGTGATTTTAATGACCTTCTGAAGCCTTGCTTACATGTGAGAGAGATTGCTGAAACTCCGGAACATTCGGATACTGATGTTGGGGATTTCCACTTCCTCCATACTCCTGAAAGAGAACACAGACTCTTTAGATTAACACTTTGTTACATGACATGTTGCTGACAGTTTATTCTAGAACGACTCACGCTCGCTGGATACTGGGACGTAGTCGACCATTTGGTGATAATTCACAGCCAAATGCTTCATTACAGGATGAAGGTGATAAATTGTACCGATTTGCAGTCAGAGTTTGCCATAAGGTGACAAATGGACCCAGACAATGCAGCATAATCAGATTCCGTATTCAGCTTTCTAACTTAAATGTGCCACCCCTCTGTAATTGTTGCCCACTTTTCTCCTGCAAGGGTACAATTTGCGGCACGTTCATTTGTGACCTGGGTCCAGCGAGGGCTTTTTAACCTTCTGTCTCCAGCATCAGGGTTATTAATCATCTAAGCATATCAATCTAAACAAAGCGCACTTGACATCACAGAAGGTACTTACAGAGACTGAAGATTGATGAAGTTGTCAAACTGGTCATCATAGACTTTGGTCAGGGGGTTATTCGAGATATTCCTGTGTCAAGACCAAGTCAAAGGATATATGTCTTTATTTGATGCATGGCAGCGGATTAACTACAATCCAATCAAATAACCAATCGCTGAAGCCTCAACAGCCTGAACTGGGAACAGAAATTGTGGAGGTGGAATCGTGGCTCATATAAGGACACACGTTTACTCACAGCTGCTGAAGACTCTTCAGGTTCTGGAACAAAGATGGTGGGAGCTCCTCCATCCTGTTAACAGACAGGTCCCTGCATAAAAGGCATTTGTTTTCATTAAAAACTAATCTCAGGGCAATCATTATTTCTCTTTTGATCATATTTTCTATATTAACCATGAAAGGATGCAGTTGATCAAATAAACACCAAAAAGTATCTGATTCTTGTAATGTGCAGTGAAGAGAAATAATTTGGCTTTCTTTTCAGCAGATCACAGTCTTGTGATCAGAGTAAAAAAACAATAATTTAGATGATGCTGGTTTCCTCATCCACTTGCTGACTTCCTTTCACTAATTACAGGTTCAGACCCCCCACAGCAGCACAGGGGGTTGACCAGGGACATGATGAGATCTGTAACATTAGCAGGTTGGCTGGGTTTGAGCTTTGAGTAAAGTATTGAGTAGTGAGTATTTTAACTAAAAGTCTGTTCTGGCCCCTGAAAAATATTATTGTAGATGTCATGGAACAGATTAAAACACTTAACACTAAATTCAAATGTGATAATACCAAATCAAGAATGAAACTGATTACATGATTACACTGATTAACTGATTAAGTTTAATTATGGTACAAATCTTTTTCTGTAAATAAGATCATTTACTGTATAAAAAAAATAGAATTCCTATGTTCTTGTCACCACTATAATAAACCGACCCATGTAGACCACGTCTGGAGAAATTTAGAGGAATTCTCTAAAGGCTTGATCACATTCTCAGACCACAGTCTGCCAGAGTGTGCAGTGTCACATGATGAAATGCTGTTATGAGTGTATAGGGTTTCCATGGTGTTGTCACAACATCCCAAGACCACAAATCTCAAGATATATCTTAACACTCACAGCTCTATAAGCCTGTGCATGGTTGAAAAAGTCCCATCTTCAATGCTTCTGATCCTGTTTTTCCTCAGAACGCTGCAACACAATATAAAACATCAGTTATCTCTCAGTAGAGATGTGCACTTTTCAATGATTAGTGAACAAATTAATGCATTAACCTAATTAACTGCTCTAATCAACTGCTATGACCATGAAGCAGAGTGTTTGTCAGACAGTTTCAGTGAATATGCATGTACATCACCAAACCCATCGTTGTCTCTAAATGGAATTAAAAATGACTGAACCAGGAGCAGGGCTAAGCAATGCTGCTCTCCTGAGGGATCTGTAATACCTTCAGGTTCATGCATTCTGGATAAAAAAAAAAAGTTGTTCTTCATGTTAACTGTTAACATGAGTAGTAATTAAGTGGCTGGATGCATGAGGAACAGATCACCGCCCCCAACAGACACGCACACACACACACACACACACACACTCACACAAAACATGGTACACATTTGCATTGCATGAGCTGCTTAGAAAATATGATACAGTGTGTATGTTTGTGTGTAACGTAATATAAATCTTCAGGGATATGTTTAAAGATATATACACACACACACGATGGATGGAAGTCATGTGCTGTTATGTGGTAAGGAAGGATCAAAGCTAAACTAGATGTTGACAGAAATTGAAATGTGGATAGATATTCATAAATTTCTCAGGATGGTGTTATTAGTTCACTTGGCAGCCAGGTTGGGTGATGTAGAAGTAGGCACAGATTTTTGTTGAATATTTATCACACACAGTCCCTATAAAACCAAATGTGTGTGTGTGTGTGTGTGTGTGTGTGTGCATATACATGTGGGTAAAGTGTAAGCCCATGCTTTGTGGATTGCGTTCTTGTGTACCATTTAAACCTAAACATGGGGTCTGATGACACCATTAACCAAGCCAGCTTAAACAGTGAGATGAACCAGATACTGGAGGTTAAAGACTCACAGAACAGTTAACGTGGAACACTCCCTAAAGCTGGACTCAGTCAGCGATGAGATTCTGTTTCCCTCCAGGTCCCTGCAAAACAATGGGGTACAAAAAACAGCAAAGCTGGTCACATATTTGTCCCTTGCCATGTCTGTAGGCACTACAGAAGACACATTTCACACAAAAAAAATGTAAAGAAAAAACTCCTTGAAAAAGATTGTCATTTTGTTCCTTCATTCTCTTTATTTTCCTCTCTGTATACTCTCCCAGCCTCTTAAAGAAACCCTCTCTCTCATGCAGCATTCCTTCAGGGTCTTACTATATGCATACGAGTCTTGCCTTTAGAAAACCGATGCATGTGCACAATGCGTTGTTGTTGTGACCCTTTGCGAGCAGCAAACAAGGCAAGGTTCAAGTTCATTTTACGAGTAATGTAAATGGGGCCGCAAGTCCAATTCAATTTGCATCTGCTTTGTTAACGGCGGCGAAACGATCACGACCGAGCTACTTTGATCGTCTACTGCTGTTGACATGCGGTCCGGCAGAGTTAATTGCTTATGTAAATGAAGGTGAGCCACATATATGGCACCATCTGCTGAAAGTCCTGACACTTGTAACACTGAAAAAAGGCTACTTTAAGCCGTTATATTAGCAATATAGCATAGGAGAGTGTAATGTATGCTTGTGAATGTTGTGATCCTCGTTGTGTATGCATGTATTCACTGGGCGGCCCATGAGGGAAGAATTGTGTTAACCACATTTTTAAATCTAAAATCTCATCAGTGACCTTCTGGGCTTTGTCCGGCTGTGTTGAAACCATCTCAAGGGACATATGTGAAAGCAGATACTGTATAAGTGAAGTCTCTTGCATGCAGTGTGTGTGTGTGTGTGTGTGTGTGTGTGTGTGTGTGTGTGTGCATGTGTGTGTGTTTGTGTGTGATTGCATTACTCACAGCCAGTGCAGGCGTGGCATATCCGAGCAGAGGGATGTCCTTGGGAGATGCTCCAGAGAGTTATTCACCAAAGAGCTATGGGCAAATTCATTTTAATTTCATGAGAACACACACACGAACTCACACAACCAGATATTCTCAGACACACAAACGAAATCATTTGCACAAATTTACAGACGTACTAAACAATTTAAAAATGGGTCGATGGTTAATTAGTTCGCACAGAATTTACTCACAGGTAGTACAGCGAATGGAGGCCTTCAAAGGCTCTCTGCCGCAGGGAGCTTATCTCATTCTCATCCAGGATCCTGCACACAAATGGATTGATCTCTTTAAAAATACATGCCTGCTAATCAACGTTCAGAACTGCAGCAGGTCACGGCTAAGTCCCCGCTACACACAAGTTAAATAATGCATCTTCCGATACAATCAATCCCCAACTTATTTGCACTTTAGATACATTGAGACACATTGCTCCGCAGCAATTATGAAAAGGGTGATAAATGTCATGTTGTTAAGGGTTGAATTACAGGTCCTAATTAACCTAAAGGTTCCCACTGAGGAACGCCACTGCATGTTTATTTTTGTATTGGCCAAATGAGGCCTGTGAAAGTACCCTCAAACATGTGGGTGGCCTGAACTGCCGCGGCGTGGCTCTGCGTAGCGGGTGAGCCAGTCAGCATGAAGCAGCCATCTGCTGCTGCCGGTGTGAGACCCGATGCAACAGGAAAAGCCCGATAAAAGCGCCCCCTACTCTGGTCTCCTTTTCTCAGAACCAGGGATATTGTCATTTTCCATCCATCCAGAAATCCATTTTCTAAGCCCACTTATCGACCACTTAATGGTTAGGGGGAGCTGGAGCCTCTCCCAGCAATATACAGCCACGTAACATAGTTGTTCTCTTAGATAACGCTTAGTGAAATTAATGAAATATTTTTATTTGATGAAATGTTTTTTTTTAAATAAATTTCAACATTTAGCATTTTAAACATGTCATTAATTGTTTTAAAGGCACAGCTGTGAGAGACAACAAAAAAGGGAAAGATATCATATTTAAAATTTACTGAAGAATTTGTGAGGCGCTGTGGTTTTACATCAGCCGACATTTAAATGTACATTGGGGATGGTTTAAAGTACTAAGCAATAATAGTTACTGGAGACCAACAGGTGGTGATATAAAATAAAACTTTTTTTTTAGGATTTTTTACAATTCGGAACCTCCAACCAGTGGTGCTTCCTTACATGACAGTGAATAATCATCGATAGACATTTGCACTTAAGAGTTATGGTTAGTCTATTTATTTCTATATGAAACATGCTTATATTATTAGATAATAAAGAAAGAATACATATTCCATCCACAACAACTCTTTCACACACTCACAGCCACTGTAGGTTGTGGAGGTCACTGAATATTCCAGCTTTAAGTGTGGTGATCTTGTTCCAGCTCAGGTATCTGAAGGTGAGAAAGTGAGATTAGCCAAGGAGGAGTCAGATGTTGATTTCGATGTTCTGAAAGAATGCTCCAGGCAAATTCATGAAACGCCACCGTTCTAGGCTGATATAAAGTGGGAAGAATGAAGATTCAATTTGCAAGGAGACACCCATGTGTTCTTCTGGACCAGCCATGTCTATGCATTTTAACAAGAGGTGCTACCCTCTCTGTCTGCCTCTCTCTCGCTCAGCACTCCCTTGGGTCTCGTCCTCACTCTCATACATAGACAGAGATTTGCTCAAGACGGCAATAATGATTAAAACCACATCCGTGCACAGGAGACGGCTGGAGTGCCCAATTATAATGACCGTTACAATCCATGCATTCCGATCGGGTCAAATATACCAGTTAAATAACAGTGAAGTTCCTTGAGGAACTTTTGGCTTCTAATGATCACTATCCTGTTGTCCCTTTGTATAAGGACAATGCACGGTAGCCCAAGCAGTTCAGGGGCTATAAAGCAGGTCTGCACGTGTCTTGTAAACCGAACTGGCGTCGAATGTTTGCAATGTGAGCATGACGGCGTGTTTAAAAAGTTTAACGCCAGTGTTTGTGAGACAGACTCCAGGACTCCAGATGCGAGCTGCAGCTCTGAAAGCGTGCGGTGACAAATGGTATGCTAATGTTGTTTATTCCCTTCGCCAGGCACCGCTTGGGGTTGTTCAAACTTCTTGGGCTGCTCTGGCAATGAGCACTATTCCATTTTAGTCAGATTGACGTTCCCTTTGTATGTTATTTATGAAAGATCTGACTTCCTTCCATTTTATTTAGAGCCCCCGATCGGTATTTTGGCGCAGATGAACACTGCAATTTGAGAAATGGACGAACCCCACAGGGTCTTTCCTTCTGCTTTGATCAAATATGGAATGGATTCCTCTATTATAGTTGTAGAGGGTGCAATCCAATATGGTCACTTCTAGGCACAGCTTATAAATTCTTTACAGAAAATTTGCGGAATGGACAGTTTGGGATTAGCGAAAGATTCTGAGATGGAGTGGCAACCGTCCTCAAGCAGTCCAACCCCAACAAATACTTATTTCTCACTTGGGTTTACCAGTCTGCTTGGCAGCCCCCACCTCCATCTGCTCCTGCCAGCACCAGATGGTGAGCAGTTAACATCTCGGTCTTTCTGTTTGCCCGAGTGTCCAGAACATATTTTAGCATAAGATAACAAAATGACAAAAGTACGTCACCGACCTCCAAGGCAATATGCAACCAGATGCCATTTTTGCTCATGAAAAATCATGTATTTCAGTCCAGTCAGTTTCAACAATTTTTAGCTTGGGCAAACTGGGTGACTGGACAGGTCACCGCTCAGGCCAACACTATGTTCCCAACCCCTTCCCCTGTGCAACTGCTGTGGCCCTGTAATCAGAAGGAAGTGGCCCTGTAATCAGAAGGTTTGAATCCGCCAAGGTGCCACTGAGGCGCCACTGAGAAAAGCACTGTCCCCAACACACTGCTCCCTGGGCGCCTGTCATGGCTGCCCACTGCTCACCAAGAGTGAGGGTTTAAAGCAGAGGACACATTTCGTTGTCTCACCGTGTGCTGTGCTGCAGTGTTTCACAATGACAATCACTTCACGTTCACTTTCACCAATAAGCTATTCTAGTTGGGTTTGTAATGGTCTGTAACATTGTTCTCTAGACAGAACCTTAGCCCTACAAATAGATCCTTATCTACAAAAGCCACCCAGATACCTGCTATGCCAGGAGGGTTTAAATCCCACTATTCTGGGACACCAGTAAAATGAAGCATTATTGATCCAGCCCTAGCTGCAGAAACCTTCTAAAATGAAAAATAAGGAGTAAAAATGTAATTTAAAGCTACAAGATCAAAAAGGAATCCAACACAGTGCCTTCCAACAAAGTGGCACCACTTGAATATATTAGCAAAAAGGTCAAAACAATCTATCTTTCTATCTTTCGAAAGATCTATCAATCTCTCTAGCTTTATCTGAAAACCAATAATGCTGAGAAGGTGCCTCATCAAGAAACTATTGCTACACAGATAGTAGCATCCCAGCAGTCAGGGCTTTTATAAGGTCCTCTGACATTCGTCCTCTTTACAGAATGTCTCCAATCCAAGATCTGCGTGCACACGCAAAATAGTGTCCCTCATTTGGGGTTGAGAAAGCTGGCAACCCTAATGTTCTGAGATGGTCATGATTCTGCAGACATGCTGAATAATGCGTTGATGACATCATAGCCATCCTTCTGTTTTTGCAAGAACATAGAACATAGTTCTAGTGAAAGTTGTCTAAATTTTTGTAAAGTCAAGGTGCATCAGTTTGATGTTTTCCTGACATCCATTTCCAACAATCAGTTGACATGGATCGGTCTTCTCTTTCTTTTATTTTCTTTCTTTTTTCTCTCTTATCATGCTCCTCACTGTGCAAGGCACGTTTGTCCAGTCCAGTCCAATCCAGTCCATATGATGTTTGCTTCTGTTTTTTACTTAGAACAGTACCATTCGGCATTTTTAGTCGCCATTTACAGCTATTCTCACACATCTTCCTCATTTGGATTCTGTGTTTTCTTCTCTATCCCATGTTGAAGAATGGCTGTGATCATTTGTCATCTGTGTCACTTATTTGTACAGCAGTTGATCATGTGGTGGTGAATTTCCTACATGAATCTAATTAACTCCAAAAGTTAATTTCCAAAAGGTACAATTAAAAGGAGGAACATGCTTCAGTTATGCCCTGTTCACTCTGTTTATCTCTGAGCAAGTTTCACCTAAATGCACATTTTTTTGGAGCCCTGTAACCCAGTCTTTTATATTTGAATCCTGGCTAGAGGTTAAGCACCACTGATGTTGTCTCTCTTACAAAGTCCTGAAAAAGCATGCCTTACTAAACAATGGACTTACAGATGATTGGATCTACTGCAGGTCAAATGCTCTGACGAAATAAGCGAAATCCCCCCGAACATGCACCGTAATGAGATGTCAACTTACAGCTGGCGAAGGGAGACGAGCCCGGAGAATGCTCTCCTGGAGATTACATCAATGCTGTTGTTCTGCAAGTGTCTAGAACAGACAAGGCATGTGACACATGAAGACAACTTACCTAACTCGAGGTCCAATACACCCATCAAATGACAGAAACTCATTCATTCTCAAACCCTCACTTAGCCTTTTTTTTTGACAGAGGAAACCCGTATCAAACTTATTTGGCTGAAACTAATTGCATGCTGAGTTTTGTACAAAAGTTTTTTTGTTAAAAAGATACAAAAGGTGTCCATCAAAACCACTGGGTGATGATTAAAAGCAGAGGACACATTTTGTGTGCTGTGCTGCAATGACAATTATTTTCAAATGGTGATAATTTCCTGGTAAAATAGTCTGGCATGTAATAGCCTATTACCATTAATAGAAAAAAAATTATTTGAGAATGGAGCAACATTAATCATTCTGAATCTTCTGACAGTTCAGATGTTCAACACAATCTGTGGAGCGGCATAGCTGTGGTGTTTCTGGTTACGTACGGACACTTTCATCAACACCCTGTAATGCTTTCACAGAATGACAGCAAAAGAAATCCGGGCAGAGTGAGGAAATGAGAGCTGTACGGCTGTAGGAGGGGGGGATAATGAGGAATTATTGGAAGAAAATGAGATGGGGAAAGGAATAAAATAATAAAAAGCAATGCAGTGAAAGTTTTATACAAGCCACAATTAAAGGGCAACTGTTAAATGAATTCCTCTGGCAATATCATTTGTGAAAAGTCACAGCACAAAGGGCACTCACAGCTTCTCCAGGTGCCGGTAGCGAATGAACATGTCAGAAGAAACCGATGTGATGTGGTTGCTGTTCAGCACTCTAGGGAAGCAGAGGGAATAAAAAGAGAACAGACTGAACAAGATCCAGATGTAATACAATTTGCAGGTATATGCTGGAAAGAATAGCGGTGTGAAATCTGTGCTGTAAACTCCTTTGTGTGCCAATATGCTGTGCTGTTACACACACATGCATTCTGCAGATTTAGACCAAAGAGAAGGTAAAAAAAAAAATCTACATGAGGGGTTGTTGATTTCAAGGTGCCATGTCTTAAGTGCATCTAATGCTGCTGGGCTTAAGGAGTCTCAGTTGACAGAAATCTTATTCAGTTCAGTTAATATTCAATGGTCAGTGTATTAAGGAAGAAATAACCAGGCTAGTGTGTTCGAGTAAAATCCATTTAGTGGTTACAGAGGAGGTCAGGTACATTTTACTCCACAATTACACTTAATATTATTGTAATATAAATATAATTAAATATTTTTTATTACGTCTATATATTTTCCTTTCTGGTATTGTCAACAAATGCACTAGTTATGCAAAAAAGCAGAATGAAATGCATGCAGACTGTCCTTTACCTCGATTTTTACAATTATCCAAATACACACTGTTTAATTGTCTCATGAGAACGCTTCTTGTTTACCACTCATCTATTCAGTTTTTTTATGTGAATGTTTGAGTCCTCTCTTGTACTCACAGTGCCGTCACGTTGGAGGAAACAGCGGGAACATTCAGGAGATCTCTGCTGTGGCAGTTCACCACACGACCTTCACAATGGCACACATCTGGATACACGTCCAGCACTGCAACACACACAGACACACTGTCTATGGCACTCTCTGGGGCATTGGTTGACCTAGCAGGTAAGGAAATGGGCCCAAAATCAGAAGGCGCTACGGTACTTTGCTCAGTGGCACCTCCGTGGCACCTTGGCGGTTCGGGATTTAAACCGGCAACCTTCTGTTTTCTTTGCTTTGCTTCCTTACCCACTTTGCCACCACTGACCCTGCAATCATATTTTAATTATAAGGATCAATATGGGATCCAATATGGGAATCAAAATCTGATAACCTTGCTGTTTTATACATTTCAAAACAGCAGTGAGAGGAACAGCACAGGAACAGCAGTGAGAGGAACAGCACAATCAAGTCATTGAACCTCAAGATCAATGTGAACGATTCTCATAGTGCCATTTTTATTGAAGGAATCATTTGAAAATGTTCCGATTCTCTGATTGCTCCACATCCTCTTCACATCCAGTCTCAACTATGCACAGCATTCTCTATGGATTTCCATCCAAAGTCCTGACTTAACTACAACATGTCCAAACTCTGCTGCCCACCTACTTATCTCTACCCACAGACACAACTTTCCCTGTAAATTCAGGATCACATTCAAAACCATTAACAACCTAGATCCTCCTTTCATATCCAACCTCCTCACCCATTCCAGCTCCTCTCACCACCTGAGGTTCACTGATGCAAACCTCCTTTCAACAGCATGGACCAAGCTCCTAACCTGGGGTGACAGGGCTGTCTCTTTCCACCCGCAACAGACAATCGAAAGCAGCATCATCCTTCAAATTGTGCTTCAAAGCCCACCTTTTTAAAAATGCAGTTACTGACATTTGATATTTCCACACTGACACCACCTTTATCCACGCTTGTCTTTATAATGTTCCTCATATCATGTTGTCTGTATTTTGTCAGCTGTTTATGTGTAATTGAACAAATCTTTAAAATTGTTAATATTATTATTATTATTAATAAATGGAACAAAAGCAACTGATTTCAAAAACAGCAGGTTAAGCAAAATTTACAACACTCCAATACAAAATCGAGAATGGAATCCAATCCATTTGTCTTTATTACTGAATACAAGGAAATGGTCATCATAAAAAATGGACCAGGAACAAATATCCATATCGGAATACATGAGATTGAGGGAACTTGTATCTGCTTATTGAATTGATTTCTCGCTGCCGGAAATCTATCCAACATCCTTCAGAGATGTCAGGAAAAAAAACCTCCTCAGCTGAAGTGTGTAGAAAGTTTGCAGTCAGCGCCACCTTAAGATTTTTTTATATAACAAAAGCACTGCAAATTGCTGCAAAGCTCTGCCATGTGTCCTTTATTTTATGGTCCAACATGTCCCATGATTAATTGGATTTTTTTTCCTGAACAGGGCTGAAGAAGAATTGAGGCCTGGGGAAAATATTCTTAAATCGCATTAAAAGGGAGAAACTAAATATATATATTATGCACACATTAAATCATTTTTAATGTGCTCTGGTTTAAGGGGCAATGTGCCGTGGCTGGCTAAAACAATCTTTATGTGTACGTTCTGCATTGAATTTTACATACATATATTAGCACTGTGTAGCGACCAATGCTAGTTTGTACCAGAAATCATGGTAGAAATAATTGAATTCAGAAAACTACCCTTTTTTTGGTGAATTTGTGCGGATTTGACTGCTAGCCGCTAGCGGTTATAAGCTAACATTGAAAAAAACAATGGTTTTTGATCAGTGCATTTGTGTGAGGGAGAAGCTAAAAGTCAGTCTGCCTGTCACTTTTTCCCCCTTCTTATCTATATTTATTACACGTATTCACTTCCCCACCTTTGAACCAGAAGGTGTTCAAAATGCTTATCAGCTCGAAAACCTGGAATCAAAAGGGGCATCCAGCACAAAGTCTGTTTTCTTTTGCTGCTGGCATTACATACCTTTCACCAGTGACACATTAATTAAGGAACCTCTGCTCAGTCTATTAAAAGATGGCGATATGTTTAAAAAAGGCTGATGCTGTGTTTATAATTAAGGTTGGCAACCTAAATGATATTCTTGTTAAATCACTTGCGGCACAGCATCATCAAATGAGAAGTTTAAGGTCCTGAAGGGATTCGGTGAACAAACAACCTCTTTAAAGTAAGGAAAATTAGTAAGATTTATGCTTGTAGTAGCAGGTAACCATGGAAATGTCTTCTTAATAAGCCTTTAGGTCTTAGGACTGTACTTTTGCATCCTTCACACAATGAAAGTAAAATGTAAAAGGAGCTTTTGATGACCCCATAACCTTTTGGCATAGGATATTGGCTGAGACTCAGGAAAATGCATCAAAACAGAATGTCTTAATGGACTCAGAAAAACCTGCTGGTAGGTCTCAGGAGGAGTTGCTTCTTTGAAGAACTGGAAGGTATGCTGTTTCATCGGTGAGAGGGTGCCAACACGTATGAGTCATGGAGACATCACATACTGTGAGGCTGCTGTGACTTCTAAGACATTTTGTGGAAGTAATGCATGCCTTATTTAATATTCCATGTTCGGAAAATAATAATGAAAACATAAAGTGGCTTTCACTAACATGAAAACAAACAAAACATTAGCTTTCACCCCAAAGACAAAAGGTAATTGTGCAGAAGTTGAGAAAGAGGAGCAACCGAGGAAGAGAGGAAATGACTGTTTGAGGACCTGAGACAAGGAGTGTATGGCACTAGGAGTAAGAGAAATCAGTGAAGTTGGGAACGAATGGGGCTGATGTGAGCACCGATGACACTATAAATCGGAGTTAGAGCATTTGAGAAAAGACAGCATGGTTACCCCCATTCTGACCACCAACAACACCTCCCACTCCTGAAAATGACCTGTGCTTAATTTCCCCTGTTGGTCTGGACTCTTTATGTTCTGTCCAAACTGCTGAATCTCCATATTTGAGATTTTAATAGCCTGTCTGGTTTTACAGGCCTTCACAAAACGTGTCTGGCAGATACCCTCATTTAAAAAACGTAAGGTCTGGGAATGTCTGGGTTCAATACGAAATCTCGCTGATGACCATAGTCACAGAAAATGTTTTGTCTTTGGATGTCTTGGAGAAATCCGTGGGAGGTCTTGCCAAAAAGTAGCTTGTAGGCATTCGGCCCCTGTAAACTCTGAGTGTGTTTGCATGCTTGGCACTACGTCAAGCTGTTTCAGAGCAGCAGGTCTCTCTTCTTGTTTGTATACGCCAGGGGAAATATGGTGATCTAGATAGTTTTTTTTTTTTGCAGATGATGTTTTGTAGGGGTCTTGGTGTAACCTCGATTTAGGTGGTACTCCCTGGATGTGGATTAGAACTGGTAGGATGGAGCAACTCCTGGGTGGTTCCAGGTTAGGCTGTCATTGAAACCAACCAGTTGTCAGAATGGATTCATGGATAGAGGGCTGGGTATTTTTGGAAGCCACTTCAATCAAGACACCGTTTCTCACTCGTTGATTGCTTTTGTCCTTGGATTCTGCGTTGCCATAAAGAGAAGCTTTCCAAATCTCTGTGCACATATAGATCGTGTGTATGTGTGTGTGTGTGTGTGTGAATGCTGGCTTTAAAGTCACATTATGATGTGAGTACCTTAAAATGAACATTTCTAAAAGAAAGATTTAGATCTTCTAGATGCTGGTGGCAAATTGTTCTGTTATGTCATGTACTTTGAAGAGCTTTGACCTTGCCTTAAATACATCTAGATGACACACAATTCCATGTTTAATCTGTCAATGCTAATGTCCCATGAACTTTACAGTGCTTTTTTTGCACACAATAAACATGAGGAGAAGAGAAGACTCACAGCATTCCTCTACTTCCTGAACTGGTTTCTTCATAAAAGCGTCAAAAAGGTGAGGCCACCCACTGTTGTCCACTGCAACACACAATGACAGAAGGAATTAATGTGGTTTTTGTGTGTAATTCATACATGTGTGTGTGTAAAAAGCGTGGGGCATTCACCACAGTTTTCTTCGTCGGCTCCGTTTGGACAGTCTTGCAGGCCGTTGCAGTGCTGGGACTGAGGCAGACACACTGACAGATTTCCACAAGGGAACTGACCCAAAGGACACTCAGATTCAGCCCAGCAGCCTGCACATACATACAAAAAACATTCTAAAAACAAAAACACATCATTATATACTATGACTACAGTGTTGCTCGGCACAGATCTTACCAGGTGACTGGTGTCCCTCAGAGCTCATGGGTTATCCTGTCACTACTTTGCAGATGACACCCAACTCTTCTTTTCTTTTCAGCCATCAGATGTAAATGTGTCCACCTAAATCCCTGTCCGACATCTCATCCTGGATGGCAGCATATCTGATTCCTCCCAACAACAGGACCTTAAAATCTCTCTGGACAATTCTGCAATCCCTCCCTATTCAACTGCACACAACCTTGGGGTAACCATGGGCAATTCCCTCTCCTACTCTTTTCACATCTCTTTTGCTCATGTTGATTCCTTCTCTACAACATTAGGAGGATTCGTACAGTTCTATCAACTCCAGTCGTGGCAGTGGTGGCCTAGCGGTTAAGTAAGCGGCCCCGTAAATAGAAGGTTGCCAGTTCGAATCCTGATCTGCCACTGAGCAAAGCACCATCCCCACACACTGCTCCCCGGGTGCCTGTCATTTACATTTACATTTACATTTACATTTACGGCATTTGGCAGACACCCTTATCCAGAGCGACTTACAACGTGCTTTCAAGTTACCATCGATGAAGAGATCAATTCCGGTTCACTAGGACCCCAACTATGAATACATCTATTTTATTCTCTCTGTTGTAGATTCTGTACACAAAGTTCGACAACAAGAAAATGACAATTTAATCTAAATATTCTTTAAAGAGGAAGGTCTTGAGCTGTTGTTTGAAGGTGCTCAGTGACTGAGCTGTTCTGACCTCGTTGTTCATTCCACCACCGAGGGGCCAAGACGGAGAAGAGTCTAGATGAATGTTTTCCTTTTACCTTCAGAGATGGAGGGACCAGGCGAGCAGTACTGGAGGCTCGGAGTATACGAGGTGCAGTGCGAGGTGTAATAAGGGCTGTGAGGTAGGATGGTGCTACTCCATATTTGGCTTTGTAGGCCAGCATCAGTATTTTGAACCGTATGCGTGCAGCTACTGGGAGCCAGTGGAGGGAGCGTAGCAGAGGGGTGGTGTGGGAGAATTTGGTAAGGTTGAAGATAAGTCCTTTTTGTTCCTTTTTGTATTAGTTGTAGAGGTCGGATGGTACATAGTGGTAGACCAGCTAGAAGGGAGTTATAGTAGTCCAGTCTTGAGATTACTAAGGACTGAACCAGTAGTTGGGTGGCCTGGGTTGACAGATAAAGGCGGATTTGTCTGATATTGTAGAGAAGGAATCTACATGAGCGGGAAAGATTGCTGATGTGAGTTGAGAAGGAGAGTTGGTTGTCTATTGTTATGCCAAGGTTGCGGGCTGTTGCAGAAGGAGAGAGCTGCGAGTTGTCTAGGTAAATAGCAAGATCCTGATGTGGTGAAGAATCTGCTGGAATGAATATTAGTTCAGTTTTGGTGGGATTGAGTTGGAGGTGATGGGCTGCCATCCAAGACGAGATGTCGGTTAGACATGCAGAGATTTTGGAAGCAGCATGTAGATCAGAGGGAGGAAAGGAGAAGAGGAGTTGTGTGTCGTCAGCATAGCAGTGGTAGGATAATCCATGTGAGGAAATGACCTCACCAAGTGATCTCGTGTAGAGGGAGAAAAGGAGAGGACCTAGCACCGAGCCTTGAGGGACACCAGTGGAGAGTCTACGTGAGGTAGAGGTGGATCCTTTCCAAGTCACTTGGTAAGATCGCTCATCAAGGTAGGAAGCAAACCACTGCCATGCTGAGCCCCGAATTCCAAGCCTCTTCAGGATTGACAAGAGAGTCTTGTGGTTAATGGTGTCAAATGCAGCAGATAGGTCGAGGAGAATAAGAACTGATGACAGTTTTGCCAATCTGGCTGCATGTAGCTGCTCGGTAACCACCAAAAGGGCAGTCATGGCTGCCCACTGCTCACTAAGGGTGATGGGTTAAATGCAGAGGACAAATTTCACTGTGTGCACCGTGTGCTGTGCTGCTGTGTATCACAAGTGACAATCACTTCACTTTCACTTTTAAATACTCCAGTCACTGCTCATCTCCAAACTGGACTACTGTATCCTATCCTGGCTGGTCTTCCTCTTAGCGCTTAGCGGTAATGGCAAAAATTCTCCCACCCCAGTCCACTGCTGCATTTCCTCCACTTCCTTCCTGTTGATGCCCTTGCAGATCTCTCAACACCCCTCACTCTGCACCTCTTTCTCTCCGATCCTCCAGCACTTCCCCAGCTCTGAAGGTACTAGGAAAGCATCTAAATTCTTCTCTATCTTGGTCCTAGGAGGTGGAATGAACTTTCACTAGATGTCCGAACAGCTGAGTCATTAATGATCTTCAAACTAAAAGCCTTCATAGGCAAGTCTGTTACCCATTCAATTACTGCACCCAGTCCTCCACCCTTCTTCCAACCACCTCTCTCATCAAATCCAGCATTCCTATTCAACATCGTTCTCTTAACACACTGAGTGCCTCTGCAAGTGTCCAGACCAACACAATCTAATGCAAAATAACACAATGGAACACATATCCTTGTGAGTGTTTGTGTTTGTTGTTGTCTGTATTCAGAAGACGATTTTTCACTGTCAGTATTCACTCGTGTTTCAATGCAAGCACACAATACACAGCGAAGGGTTAAGTATTTCTCAGAATGAAGCTGTAAAACAGTTTTATGACCGTGGTGAAAATGATCCAAATAAAACTAAACTAAACTAAACATTCCAAGTTTATCCTTTAGTTAGAGGACCTTTTGTGAATATTTGGGAAATTATGAAATGGTCCACACTGTTCACCCCAAACATTTCAGCAATTCCCATGGGTAGCATCCTGATGCAAGTCCTGATAAATGATGACGTTGGCACCAGTTCCTTCTCTCCAGTCGCTGCCGTGCTGCTCGGGATGTCTGAGTTCATGATGCTGTTAGGTCACATGACTGATGGAAGTTGTCTGTTTGAATTCTGCCATCCCTGCCACCACTCGCGTGACCTCACAGCCTCAAGACGTCATGCCCCAGCCAGCATCGCTTGCCGCCATGTGTCACTCCTTTGTGACATTCCGCTTGAGATGATAAGAGCAGACTCGCAGTATCCCCCTCCAGGAATCAGCACCACAAACAGCTCAGCATCACCTTATTCAGTAATTACATTGATTAAAAGGTGTAATGACATGGAAGCTCTCATTGCTCCTCCATCTCAGACAATGTATAATACATAAAATACAATTAAATTTTTTCCCCTTTTATGGGGTTATTAGGAAATTTTTATTACAAATGTCACCACCAGAGTTGAACTATTATTTTTATAGTTTTTTCTCATTTACCACAGTTAAAGCATAATGCAGTCATTAGCTTCATCTGCCATAATTTACCATTCAAAAAAATAAAATATCATGAGCTGAAATGTCATGTTCATGTCTTACACAAACACAACTACACACAAGGGATGTGGCAAATGGCTTTAATGACTTCATTTCCATTTAGAAGATTAAGAGGTTGCTTTCCAGCCTTTTGTTCCAGCAGAGTTCACCACATTTATCTTCATGTACGTATCCACCAAAATACATGGACCAGCAAGGACCAGGCTTCCTCTGAACAACACCAGCACTGCTACTGGCTTACTGGTAGAACTGGTCAAATGTGTCCTTTAAAATCAGATTTTCTCACTGTCTGTAGTGTTATAATGCAGATATATAATGTGTTCTACTGTGTGACAAAAGACAATGACATTTGAGTCTTATGTTAAGCACAGTGGACCGTTGTTAAAGCACAACAGGATTTTAAACTGGAGATACAAAATGACTGGTTCTTATTTTCATTTATATGTATGTGGTCTTACACATAAACTACTATATTGACCAGTTTTTATTGTATGACAATCTTTTAAATTAATTTAAACCTTAAGATGTTCTTTGATATATGCATATTTAATAAATTGTGTAATTTTATGCATATTTGCTTATGAAAATAAGCATATATGCTTATTAACTATATAAAAGGGTTTTACACAAATCACAATCCTTTTACAAATAATTCCAAAAAAAATAATTCAGAAAAAAGGAAAGACTTAATTTCACGTGGACAAAGTCGAGTGTTGCGCTCAACGCATGCATAATTTAAAGCAACCATTAACATCGGAATCTGGCGTGTGACAAAACCCCCGCCACACTCCCCCTGACACCGGCTAACAACTCTCTCAGCGTTTGTCACCGAGTCAATGCAACAACAGTGATTGCCAGGTATTCCCATTCAAACGGAGTCATGCCCATTCACACACACACTGCTGCCAACACCACACACACCACTCACACATAGAAAACACGTCTTATAAGTCTTATAAAGGCTTACCTCTGAGAGCACAGGAAAAAATGCAGCAGAAGATGAAGAGATGAAGCATAGTGCGGGTTGCATGTGTGAGTGAGTGAGTGAGTGTGTGTATGTATGTGTGTGAGTGTGTGTGTCTCCGTCTTCTTCTCCGATAGTTCCCAGTCAGAGTGATGAACGCGGCTGCTTCCCAGCCAACCAGCTTTAGAGTGGTTGGGAGGACACACAAACACACACACACACACACAGACTTGAGCTGCTGCTGAACTGTTAGCACAGGTTTGCGCACATGCACACACACACACACACACACACACCTGACAGCTAACTCCCAGTTACACACACATTGTAATAACTACATTAGTTTGGTGTATTATTTGTGGGGCTTTCTGTGATAGGAAATTGCTCTATTATGTCCCCCCACCTCTCTCCTTCTATCTATCACTCTGCCTCTTTATCTATCACCCTGGGACTTTTAGTGTTTTCATCTACAGCACCTTACCTACAAGAGAAAATTGGCACAATAAATAGTGCTTATGAAAAGGTATGACAGCTTTCACCTTGAGCACAAAACGCACACATCGATTTGTTTTATACAGCGTAGGGTAATAAACATTTTATACATGTGGGTACAGTTCATTAAATGTATAAAGTGAAGTGATTGTCACATGTGATACACAGCAGCACAGCACACGGTGCACACAGTGAAATTTGTCCTCTGCATTTAACCCATCACCCTGAGTGAGCAGTGGGCAGCCATGACCGGCGCCCGGGGAGCAGTGTGTGGGGACGGTGCTTTGCTCAGTGGCACCTCAGTGGTACCTTGGCGGATCGGGATTCGAACCGGCAACCTTCTGATTACGGGGCCGCTTCCTTAACCGCTAGGCCACCACTGCCCCTAAAAACCATAGTTATTACTTACTAAACCTAATCTTACCAAATTAAAATCTTACTGTTTTCCATACATAATTCCATACATAATTCAGTCTCTATAAGGCCATCTATTTCCAACCAAGAAATACCATGCTCACACACATTCTCTCTGTCTTTGTCTTTCTCATGCACACATTCTCACGGCTTCATTAATCCATGACTGTGGTGAAATTATATAACACCATTCTGATTCAGAACACTGTTCTGATTACGACTGCAGTCACACTGGGCAGGTTTAAAATGGATTTCGTGCTGGAGTGATGGTTTAATTGAATCTCAGCTTTGCCCTGTACTATGTCAGTTAGGCAGAGTTAATCATGGTAAAAGCCATCGAAATACATGGAAAGGCCAACCAAATCCAGCAAAACAGGAGTCTTCTGCAAGCTTCTGTGTTTTAGACTTCCTGTGATCAGCCACCTAGTTAACAATGAAATCATCTTCCGGGGTTATTTTTCTGGCATGATGCATAATTAACAGCAGGAGATGTATAATTTGACCCACTCAGACCTTGTAGAGATAGTTCAATTTATAAATTATTATTTTTATACATGGTGTGCTTATTAATATGCCCATGTAATCAGCTAAATGATTACAGGGATTTAATTGCATGAAGATTTACATGGTTTTTAAATTATAATGGAGATAATTGATCTTATATTCTGACCCTTTGTTCAATTCTTTTGTCTGCAGTTTGTATAGAGGGAATTATATAGACATAATTAGAGTTTGGAGCAGAAGGAATGAAGTCAATCAGTGATGATCAATGATGATGGGTACTCATCATCATAATGAGTGATATTTTAAATAAGCTCACATTTTACACTTTGGCTGGAGAATAAATTGAATTGGTTCTCAATAGATCTTAACTTAGAAATGTTTCACAAAGTAACAGTACATTCAAATTAAACATTTTGATCAAAAATGTGCTCTTCTGTTATAGTGACAATGTTATGAAGATTATAGATTTCAAATGAAGTAGAAGGATGGTTTCAATTATAAAAAAATATTGCATTATTACAATATTGAACTATTGTTTATGATGTATAATTTTTGGCATTGTGCTTGCAGCATGGAAGCACAGACAAAAATTAGTATGCATGTACATAAATATATATTTAACATTTAACAAAATATTTTATTTTAATTAAATCACAGCCTACACAGTAAATATTAGCAAATGTCTGGTTTTGTAGTGGAAGACAATTTGTATTAAGCACCGCAATCCTTACTATCCACCTGACACTGAACTTTGGCACATTGGGCATGAAAGGTCTGCTTATTGTGAAGACTCTGACCCCATTGTACTGAGAACACAATGAGCAGCATTTCTTGCACATCTGCTGCATATTATGCTTCATGCAAATACAGGAGCCATATACACGATGGAGCTGCACTTGCATTTACAAGACTGGTTTTTGCAATGTTGCACCGACTTGCAATTTTAACTCACATTTGCATTCATGCATATTTTAAGAATATAGATGACATTCTAAACAATCTTCGAACCCTTCTGTTTTTTACAGAGATCAGTAAGTATACATGCTTGTGTGATGATTCCCAAGTTCACAGATTGCATATAAAGACGCTAGATGTACTGTCAGGATGACCTGGCAACCCAGTTCAAACTGGTGTGCGTTTTCAAACGTACGTTTCAGCTTGGCAGGATGTCTCACTAAATTACCCCCCTGCACAGTCCAAAGCACAAAAAAAGGATTATAATAATTTTACTGATGCATGTAAAATTGAAATGGTGTGACGAATTTTAAATAAACTGTAATGACGAGGGCTGAAGGACATCTACAAATCCCAATGTCGTCCCCTGGCGAACAAGCGTCGGTACTGTTTTCATGACGTCACCACCACGCGACGCCGACGTCATAATTACGCGACCATTTTGTCAGAACCGGATTTTTAAGTTCTTTTGAGAGCCACAGCTTCTAAATTACGCTTTAACTAGCGCGATTATTTGATAAAGAAATGCCTAAAGTTGTTTCGCGGAGCGTCGTGTGCTCGGACACGCGCGACAGGGAAGAGTATGACGACGGGGAGAAGCCGCTGCATGTTTACTACTGTTTATGTGGCCAGATGGTGCTGGTTCTGGGTAGGTACCGCCTAGCGCGTTTTTTATTACAGTGATGCGGTGCTGCCACAACTCTCCTAGTTACCTGATTACTTCCTTGCCATTTTTACCACTTTAAACGTAAACCCTCTCCTTAGTTGGTTTAAATTATGTTCGATGGTCCATTGTGTTATTTTCAGAGTCAGAATCGCTTTTATTGCCCAAGTATATGAGTGAACACTTACAAGGAATTTGATTCCGGCCGGTGGTGTCTCTCAAGCACAACAGTATAAAAACAACGACAGTATACAATATAATGGAATCAAATCTTATATCCACGAAAAGTACAAAAATTACAGATTACTAAAACAATACATGTGTACATAAAGTTATGCAGTTATGATATGTATCCATCGAAAAGTCGGCGTCCAGGGACCGAGGGATCTGTGATGATCTTCCCTGTCCGTTTCATGGTTCCCTGTCCATTCCTGGATGTTTTTTGCGATCTGCACAGTCCGTTGCAGTCTGTTCCTCTCCGGTTGTGAAGTGAAGTGATTGTCATTGTGTGATCAGCAGCTCCTTTTATAAGTAAATATGACCCCCCTGAAATAATTACAGAATTATGGCCACTTTGATCCAGTCCCACAATGAGATTTCCCCAGGATGCGCCGTTTCTGTAGCTTTAAATATAGAGCGACTTACAATCAGTAGTTACAGGGACAGACCCCCTGGAGCAACTTAGGGTTAAGTGTCTTGCTCAGGGACACAATGGTAGTAAGCGGGATTTGAACCTGGGTCTTCTGATTCATAGGCGAGTGTGTTACCCACTAGGCTACTACCACCCATTAAATGTTAATGATGAGCAGAGTGGCCTATAGAAGTGAGAGGGCATTCGTGGAAATGACGTTATCAACACCGTTCACCAACAATAATGTTTGGCGCCGACAGACTCGGTGATGGAACTAAAAAAAAAAATGTTTTGATCGAATCACAGAGCAACTGTAATGCTTCACACATTTGGAAGCCATGACTGTCTCTGGGCAGAAAAAGCATGAGAACCGGGAGGTAACCTCTCACCTTATGACAGAGCTGCCGCTCTCTGAACGGTGGAGCAGAATGAACAAAGCCCTCTCTACACCTATCACCATTTCTAGCCACTGCAGGACCACAGACAGGCTTGGGGAACTTGCATTTATGTTAAATAATTTTCATGGTAGGGCTAGAGACAAATAAAAAATTTACTCGGTGACAAGTCCTGTTCCCCAGGGTCACATCTGCCGGAGCCCGTCATGCAACACTGGCCGCTTGTTTGGGACTCAATTTACAATATACAAGTACACAGAGAGACGAGATTGCGACGCTTGAGGGATTCACAGTGTTCAAACAAATGGGATTTAAAATAATTAACACAAAAACATGACAAAAGGGACACTGTGCACCGACCCATAATATAATGCAGGTCGTGACAAACCAGAGGGACGAGGACAGGGCCTCCTGCCACCACACCATTCATGTACACACTCACACCTACAATCAATTTAGAGTTGCCAATTTAGCTAGAGTACCTGCGTTTGGACAGCGGGATGTAACTGTAATACCCGGAGGAAACCCGTGCCAAAACATTGGGGAGATCGTGCCAACTCCGGCAACCTAGAAGGACCAAGGCCACGTCACTTACCGCAGTGCCGCCATGCAGCCACAGTTCTGGATTTTTTAAAACACCCAGGGTTAGTTTGGAGCGTTGCACTGGACAAATTCTAGCCAAATTTGGCAACCGGCGCCTATTCTGTTTTCTGGTTCACCTGGTACATTTCCCCCTCTGCTTAGATTGTCAGCTGGAGAAATTACCCATGAGGCCACGGGACAAAGCCAGAGTGATTGATGGTGGCAAGCATGCACACAAGTTCTGTAATGTGGAAGAGGACGAATGTGTATTTCTGAAAAGGTAAGAAAAAGTTGACAGTCATAACAGATTATAAAATGAAATATAACCCCTGTTTTTTCTGAATTTGAAATATCACACTACAGCACAACTTCATGTGGATTTCTGTGATTATGTGATTACCCCTATTAATGTTAATGAATGTCGGTAGTAAGGTATAATAACTATTATAATAATATTGTAAACTGTTGTGAGATCTCCATTCCACTCAGGATTCCACTCAGTAGTAGGTTTATTTTATTTATTAAGGTTTAAATTATTTTAATAAATAATGATTAGCCTCTGGTTTCAGAGTATGGATTTAATAATTGATCATATTTGAAGTCATTTAGCTGGAAAACTTACATCAGGATAAGATCATTTCAAATGTTAAATGTAGAGTTGGTCATTTTGTTATGTCCAGAAAAAAAATATGTAGATGTGGAAATTTACACGAATAATATAAATGTATGACTTTGCAGAACTGAGGGGATCGAGAGGCAGTACAGAAAGAAATGTGGGAAGTAAGTATGCAAAACTGTAACATGCTTACCTTGTGCCCCCCCTGAACCCCCCTACCGTAGTTCTTTTTAAAGCCCTCATCTGAATGGATTTAGCTTTGGGGCATTGTTGAAAGGTCCCATGACATGAACATTTTTTTGCTTTTATCTCAGCCTTAGTGGTTCCCTAATACTGTATCTGAAGTCTCTTTCCGAAATTCAGCCGTGGTGCAGAATTACAGTTGTGTCAGCGTTTTTCCAGAAAAAAATCTAATTAACCCCCTGGGATAAAAAAAAAAAAAAAAATCTTTTGTGCTCATTCTTACATCTAGTTACCGAGAAACTGCAATGCTTTCCACATTTGGAAGCCATGGCAGTCTGTGGAGATACTTTTTTAGGGGAGGGGTGGGAAATTCTCTGGGCAGAAAAACCATGATAAACGGGAGGACACCTTTCCCCTTATGACGTCTAAAATAAAAAATAGTAGCTAGGTAGTAACCTAGTGGGTAACATACTTGTCTATGAACCAGAGAACCCAGGTTCAAATCCCACTTGTGTCCCTGAGCAAGACATTTAACCCTAAGTGTCTCGGGGGGACTGTCCCTGTAACTACTGATTGTAATTCGCTCTGGATAAGGCCGTCTGATAAATGCCGTAAATGTAAACAAGTAAGGGGCATAGAAACACAGGGATGAACACCCATGATTCAAACTTGCTGTGCGTCTCCATCTAGGTGTGGCCTGCTTTTGTTCTATCAGCACCAGATGAAGAACAGTCCGGCCACGTTCATAGTGGCCGATGCAGTCGTGAAGTTCGGCCAGGGCTTTGGCAACACCAGCGTCTACAGCCAGAAGCAGGAAGCTCCGAAGAAAGTCAGGGTATGACTGTCTACATATACTTGGTCACACTTACTATTTCTAACCAAGAAGGACATTTTCTAACCAAGTTCAATCCGTGTCTGTCAGGTGATGATGACCAAGAGAACAAAAGACATGGGCAAGTTCAGCTCAGTTACCGTGTCAACCATTGATGAGGAAGAGGAGGAAATTGAGGCGGTGGGTAAATATTCACACAGATATTCAGTCAGTCAGTCTTATTCTGTCAATAAATGTCAAATTAAAAATATCAAACCTATGGGAAAACTTAATGGAATACAGCAATTATTTTTTATTCTTTGTATATGTTAATTACACATTTTGACCCACTACAAATGGCAAAACTTTAATTGATTTGATTGGGGAAAACTAATTTGATGGGGGGTTTTGCTGCCGAGTCCACTTGTCTCCTGGGTCACTACTGCAAATGAAACATTATTATGTTCCCCCACTTGTTGAGCCACTGGCGGTCTCCTGAGCTGGGGGTGTTGTTGGTAGTTAAGTGTAAATTGATTTGGTTGGGTGAGGTGTTAATGGCACACGCGGCCTCTTGGATTTCCTCACAGAGGGAAGTGGCAGACTCCTACGCCCAGAACGCCAAGGTCATCGAGAAGCAGCTGGAGAGGAAAGGCATGAGCAAGAGGAGACTGCAGGAGCTGGTGAGCCCCTCAAAACAAATCCTTTCATCATTTTGATGAAAATGAATATCTTGGCTGTGGCCAACACAGATACTAATAAGATAAGATAATCAAACAACTGAGACATTTGCAAAACAAGTACGCATTGCTTAAACCAAAATGTTTAGTTAAAATTCTGGAATAAATTAACATTCACTGTCAACACCACCAAATGGTCTTATGTGTGCTTGTGCTAAATGATCTGCAGAGTGAATTAGCAATGGGTTGCATGTGCGAGACAGAGTTTTGGCATTTTACTAATAATCCTGACTGCCAGAACTGTGGAACATTGTTATCAGATTGGCTAAATAATCCATGGAACACATTCTAGTAGTAGTTGTAGTTTTCAGTGTGAATCTCCAGGATCTGGATATCATGTATTCAGAGCAGGTGGAACCGCTGCTGTTCTTGACCTACCTAAGCTATCCAACTCTGACCCCTAAGGGGTTTAATGTAGCTGTAGGGTTTGATTATAGCAGGTGTAGTGTAGCGACCCCCCTCCCCATGTCACCAGACCAAACTGCCTTCACAGAATGTGTGTGTGTGTGTTTTGTAACATAGTTGTAAATCAGGATCTCTTTGTAACCTCTGTAACATGGATGTTCTCTCCTTTTTCCACTCTGCAGGCTGAACTTGAAGCAAAGAAGGCCAAGATGAAGGGAACTCTAATTGATAACCAGTTTAAGTAGTTTAGTTGGGGGGGTGTGAGTGAATGAATGAGAGAGATCTGCTGATTTTGAGATGCTTAGAATCCATATATTTTGTAAAATAGTTTGTTTTGCATTTGAATAATTGCAGGATATTTCTTTTTAAATGTATGAATCTGTCAGTATTGTGTTCTGACAGTTTTCCACCAATTGCTTTCAGAATAAAATAATGTATCCCTAAGTGATCATGTGATCAATTTTGGGGTTTTCTATGTTTATTGAAAAATGTCACCAGAACTAATTTTCCAAAACATTTTTTTATTATGATATATTAGGTACTTCAATATACCCTCCTATTATGATTCTTAAAAATAAGAAAAAAACAGCCAAATTATAAAACTATAAAAATGTGGTTTGTTGGACTTAAATATGCTTTATTTAACAAGATTTTAATTTTAACAAAATAGAAAACAGATCAGGTACAGTTGCTTACTTTTGTTTGTAGATATAGCTCTGTACAACCTTTTAAAGCTGTGTGGCTCATCAATGACAATTAAAAAACCTATCAAATCAGCAAAAATCACTAGCCTGTCAGTATATGGTCATATTTTAATGTGTTGTGGTAATACAGCACAGTCCCGAAAATAAGTGCTGTACCCTCGCTGATGTGGTTTTAGGATCAGCAGCAGCACAACAATATCAGCCATTAATGTACCATGCACCATTAATACGTGAGCAGCTAAAGTTCCCTTGACAGAAAGTACACAGCCTAATGCACCACGTGAAGAAGCAGCATCCTGGCAAGAGGAAAGGGCTGAACTTTCACCTTCTAACTCTCGTGTTTATCGAAGTGCTCCATCTGTCCAGAGTGTAAGAAATCTCATCTAATCATATACATCATTTGGCCTGAAAACCAGAAGATCGCCTCTTTTAAAGAAATAAAAAAAAAACAACTTGCTGTCTTTACAGGGGTATGCGTCTTATTTAATTTATTATATTTAATTTTTACATATTGATGACAGTTTACTACTTTTTTTTTGCGATTTTCTATATTGTGCCTTTTAGGCACCAGCTGCTTTTGTGTGGTCATTTGTAGTTTTTTATTAAATAACTCCAAAATTATTAAGACTGTAGTCAGATCTTTTTGCCAATTGAAAGGGCTAATCATGACTTTTTACTTTACTTTACTTGGCAGACGCTTTTATCCAAAGTGATTTACAAAGAGAAGACACCAGCAATTCTCATTTGGTTTCCATAGATTGTGAGTCAACGAACTAAGAGCCATGATAAGGCCTAACTTGTCAAGAAAAAGGGAAGGGAATGCTAGGGAATTGTTAAGTGCTAGACGCCGTGTGTGTGTGTGTGTGTGTGTGTGTGTGTGTTAGACTCGTTTAAAATACATTTTAAACAAGTGAGTTTTCAAATGTTTCTTAAAGGTGGTAGTAGTCTCAGCTAGTCGAATGGAGCAGGGCAAGTTATTCCACCAGCCAGGGACAACAAAGGAGTCGATTGGGATCGGAGACCTCGTGAAGAGGGAGTTTTAGTCTCATTTTGTTTGCGGATCTGAGAGGCCGTTCAGGAGTGCAGCTAACTAACAGCGTGTTGATATAAGAGGGTGCAGTTCCGTTTACAGCCCTATAAATGGAAACTCAATGCGAGCAGCTTTTTAATATATTTGATTGATACAGTATTGTGTATAAACCTTGCTAAGATCAAAAATTGGTTTACGTAAATTGGTTATTGCAGAATTTCCGTATTGTTAAGTGCTCCACTAGAGGGTTAACACTCCGGACCATGTTTACTCCAACATAATGCATGTGTACAGAGCCATGCACCTCCTCCACATCGGCCAGCCTACACCCCCCTCAGACGCAGTACCACGCCCAATACCCGTCCCGATAATGCACTCTCCAAACTACAGGACTGCTCCGAACAGACAGACTGGGACGTGTTTGAAGCTGGAGCTGGAAAAATTCACAAAAACAGTACTGGACTATGTCAAGTTCTGCATTGGGAAATGTGACTGTGGACAAAATCATTCAGGTTTTCCCAAACCAAAACCCCTGGATGACGTACAGCCAGGTCCGGACTCTCCTGAATCCTCAGTCACCTCTGTACAGGGCTGCTTGAGCCGCTCAGAAAAGCGGAATTAAAATAAGACAAGACTGACCATAAAATGAGCATAGTGTCCCACCTGTCCAGTCACAACACACGGAAGGTGTGGCAGGGATATCATGACATCACAAACTACAGAGGCTGTGATGTAACATCAGGAGATCTGAGTGCGTTGCTGGCAGAGGAGATAAATTGCTTCTTTGCTCGCTTCAAATCAACATCAACAGCAGCCTTCACCTGCTCCAGCCCTTCTTCCACCCCCACCAGGTTTAGACGGGTGCTACTACATTTACATTTACAGCATTTATCAGACGCCCTTATCCAGAGCGACTTACAATCACTAGTTACAGGGACAGTCTCCCTGGAGCAATTTAGGGTTAAGTGTCTTGCTCAGGGACACAATGGTAGTAAGTGGGATTTGAACCTGGGTCTTCTAGTTCATAGGCGAGTGTGGTACTCAGAGCATGTGCCTAGCAGCTTGCCCCCATCCTCACCAGAATCTTCTCCCTAGCCCAGGCAGTCAATTCGTCCAACCTAAAACCAATCACAATCATACCAGTGCCAAAAGAAAAAAAGTCTCCCATCACCAGCCTAAATCATTCTGGTCCTGTGGCCCTCACCCCGGGAATCCTGAAGTGCTTTGAGAGAGTCCTCCAGCACATCAAGGACAATCCCCCCCAAGAGACACCTGGAGCAGCAACAGATCTACATCCAGATGATCTTTGTGGATTACAACACAATAAATGGACATTCTTATCACCAAACTGGACACGCTCGGCCTTCCCCCTTTCACATGTGCCTGGATAAAGAACTTTCTCACCAACCAACCCCAAAACTGTGAGACTTGACCCCCACCTCTCCTACCATTCCAACACTGAGCACCGGTTCCCCACAGGGCTGTGTGCTGAGCCCCCTCCTGTACTGTCTCTACACCCACAACTGCGGTCCATCCACAACAATCTCATTGTCAAGTTCACTGATGACACCACAGTGTTTAGACTTATCTCTAAGCGAGACCTACTTACCCCCCCTTTACATCAATGGCGAATGTGTGGACAGGGCTCATCCCTTCAGGTTTCTCTGCATCCTTGTCTCCGCTGACATCTCTTACAACATCACAGCAATTGACAAGAAGGCTCAGCATCGACTACACACCTTTTTTCATTTTGTCATTATAGGGTGTTGAGTGTAGAATTCTGAGGGGTGGGCTCATCCATTTTGGAATAACGTTGCAACATAACAAAATGCAGAAAAACTTATGTGCTGTGAATACTTTCTGGATGCTTTGTATATGCTTTTTGCTTGTGTCTTTCATACATTGCATTGCTCAATACTGTAGTATCCTGTGGGGCGGGGGATCTTTATTTCATTTCTTGTATCAGCAGTCAGTGAGCTCATTTGCCAGTAAAGATGACTGATAATTTTATGTTTGCTATAGAAAGAACAAAACGCACAGTTTGTTAATAAGGAATTGTTGAACATTTTGGCATTCATTTTTGAGTTGAACCATACAATTCAGAATTTGGCACTTTTTGGGCAAACTGTGCTTAAAATGTTTTTATGAGCATAGTTTGCACATTATACCTTCTAAATGTTATACCAATTATACCAATAAAAATGACTAATACTATATTGGATTTATGACTAGCCATTTTTTACATCAAGTAATTGAAAGTAACTAAGTAACTTTTACTCAAAGTACATTTTAAATTAAGTTTTTTTTTACTTTTACTCAAGTACATTTTAGATGGGTACTTTTACTTGAGTAGAATTTAAGCAAAAAAAAATTTCAGTACTCTTTTCACCTCTGAGTGTATATAGTATATGATATACTATGACAATAATGGTGGTAGTGGTGATATGATATGATAGGATGAATAAATCTTCTATTCATTCAAGACCTTTGCTTGTAGGAGATCATTTATTTGTTTATGAGTTGAGTTGGAGACCAAAACCCAGTTCTTCTAGCACATCTCTACATGACAATTATTGATATTTTTCATCTGTATTATATGTTTTTTACACTTTTACACAATTACAGATATACTGTTGGGTTAAAAAAAAACTTTATCTAACAGCCATATGGTTCTCACCCTAGAAATGTCCATTTAAAGAGAAGATGGAATATTCCATGTCCGGTTTTACCTGTTATATACCTGTCCTAATCGTTCCTTCTAGAAAGAAAGCACCTTGAGGAAACTGAAGTTAGCTGATTAAATAATGCATCTTGTCCTTTAGGCTTCTTATGCATTCCATTTCCTGTGTAATTCACTTTTACATGTGTGTGCGAAGGGGGTGTGACATTTATGATGATGATGATGACTTAGGGCCCTCACCATTAAGCCAGACACATTGATTTTCATCTAAATGTCTATTAGTCCCTTGAGTACCTAGATGCTGCTGCTCATGACACGTCAGAGCCCAATGGAGAGCGTCTTACATGCAAACATACATACACACCAGCCATTAAACACCATGTAATGATTTCATGTAATGTTGAAATGATGCATGTAATGATGCACAAAAGCCTAGCTGTAAGGAAACAGACCCGTACTCAGAAGGTCACCGGGTTGAATCCTGAACCATTAAGGTGTCACTGAGCAAAACAGTCCCCACACACTGCTCCACACTGGGCACCTTTCATGGCTGCCCACCGCCTCCTCAGGATATGGGTTAAATGGAGAGACCACATTTCACTGTGTGCACTGGGTGCTATGCCATGGTGTGTCACGCCACAATGAATCACTTTGACTTTACTTTCACTTGTAAAAGCCGGCATTCTGTCTCCACTGACAGGTGCAGGCTGCTTACGTACACCCCGCTTCCTATGTGCACATTAGCGGACGTTAATAATGCCCTCCTGACTCCCACATTCTTTTACTCTCTCACCATGGTTTAACCCTCCTATTTCTCTAGGGCTTGTCTTCTTCTTACTATTTACGAAGAGATCGATGGTTTTAATAGTATTAACATTTTCATCTTGTACAACAGTTATCATCATAAGCATAGCATTTACTTATGATGGAATAAGAGATGCTTAAGAAACACAATTCCTCCAACAACCACCCACCAATTTCTGCAACTCCAGACTCAATTTAATCCCCATAAAATAAGTAAGCATGAGTCTTTGAGCATGAAATTATTTTTTTCCACTGCATAATATGTGTCAAGCCTCAGCTGGGCACCAGCCACTTGCTGAACTCACCAACGCATTAACTGGAGAATATATTACCTCATCCACTGTCTGCGTGGGACCTTCTCACCTGCTGTGCTGCCCATAGCTGCATCAGCATAGCACCCCCTGGAGCCTATTTATTCATGCACTACATGCTGCTAAGCACACGAGTGACATTTTAAGCCTGGGATGCCAGGTCTGGCATGGCATCATGATTACGGCGGTTGAGGGAGACTACAGTATTTTTCCAAAATGATTACACGACGTTTGGGAAACTTTTACACTAAGATGCACGGTCACATCTGCTGGACAAGCTTGGTGCCGCCCTTGTGGGGTGATGTACCTGCTGTGCATTTTTATAATGCTTGGCACTACTGAAGTACATGGAGCTGTGACATGAATATAACATGCAACATACACTCAAGCCTGGAGGGTGCAAGCTGTGGAAGGTAGAAAATGTTCTTTCATCCGCTGCTGAACATGAGTCAGACGGCAATGCTCACCATCGGCGTCACATCCTCACGTCTCACTGCTGAAAATGAGTAAGGAAAGAGACAATGATGCTGAGAAGGAGTGTGGTAGGGAGGCAAGATGCTTAGTGGACACTAGCCTATGAACCAGAAAACCACAAAGTCAAAGGTTCAAACCCCACTTACTACCATTGTGTCACTGAATAGTAAATGTAGATTTGAAAATGGGATGAACTCAAAGCCTGTAAACAAGTATGACAATTGTTTTCTTTTATCAATGAGTTGAGTAAAATTCGACATACAATACAGACCAAATTTTGGACACACATTCAATGTGTTATCTTTATTTTCATGACCATTTACGTTGGTAGATTTTCACTGAAGGCATCAAAACTTTGAATGAACACGTCGGAGTTATGTACTTAACAAAAAAAGGTGAAATAGCTGAAAACATGTTTTATATTCTAGTTTCTTTGCTCTGATTACTGCTTTGCACACTCTTGGCATTCTCTCGATGAGCTTCAAGAGGTCGCCACCTGAAATGGTTTTCCAACAGTCTTGAAGGAGTTCCCAGAGGTGTTTAGCACTTGTTGGTCCCTTTCCTTTCACTCTGCGGTCCAGCTCACCCCAAACCATCTCGATTGGCTTCAGGTCCTGTGACTGTGGAGGCCAGGTCTCCACTTTTTGTTAAGTACATAACTCCACATGTGTTCATTCATAGTTTTGATGCCTTCAGAGAAAATCTACCAACGTAAAATGTCATGAAAATAAAGAAAACACATTGAATGAGAAGGTGTGTCCAAACATTTGGCCTGTACTGTACATTTACATTTACATTTACAGCATTTATCAGACGCCCTTATCCAGAGCGACTTACAATCAGTAGTTACAGGGACAGTCCCCCTGGAGCAACTTAGGGTTAAGTGTCTTGCTCAGGGACACAATGGTAGTAAGTGGGATTTGAACCCGGGTCTTCTGGTTCATAGGCGAGTGTGTTACCCACTAGGCTACTACCACCTACCATCTACAGTTGTTGCCTAATTTTTTGATAATGACAAAAATACTGTTTTTCACAAAGTTTGCTGCTTCAGAGTTTGCTGCTTCAAGTGGGAAATTACATTTGTCATCGCAGAAAGTTGATAGAAACAAAGGTAAAATAAGATAATCCCAAGAATCCCAAGACAAAATAAAACCAATCCTGACTGTTGGCAACCCATTCCTTCATAATCAGTGCTTGGAGTTTGTCAGAATTTGTGGGGTTTTATTTGTCCACCCAACTGGATTAAGTTCTGGGGAGTTTCCTGGCCATGGACCCAAAATTTCAATGTTTTGTACCAAAACATTACAATGATTGTAGACTATGCTCTCTGAGGCAAAAAACATGACTTAAAAAAAAACTGCTTAAAACTCTTGAGACTGTTTGTTCCATGACCAATTCCTGACAGAACTTGTGTAAAGAGCGGTGAGAATTTTCACTCTTTGCTCATCAGGACTGTTGGTTCTGCAACCCCTCCAGGCTTGGCATGCCTAAGGCTCGTGGTGTGAACAGTATGAGAGTGAAACTGGAGTTGCTCACATGCTCTGATTCATTGGAGGAAAATTGAGAGGAACAGGGCAAAGTACATAGAGCGAAATGTATGGAGTGAGATTCCAGCTCATTGAGGAGGGTTGCAGAGGGTTCACAGGTAAGACCCTCAGCAGGGCTTACAGTATGCTGGGCATTACATGGTCTAGTTATTGATAGACCACCAATGCAGAAAAAAAAGCTTCAAGCAACAAGCTTGTGATTTAAGGTTATATAAAATAAACTGTTGTTGTTTTTCCTTGTGGCCCTGGTTGTCCTTTCGTGTGAGATGAATGAGGTGAATCCCCCAGGAGCTTGCAATGATCCTCAACACTGGCACACCGCAGGGAAGTGTTCTGAGCCCAATGCTGTACTCCCGGTTTACACACGACTGTGTGTCCAGACACAGCTCCAACACCATCATCAAGTTTGCTGATGATCCCACCGTTGTAGGCATGATCAGCAACAACGACGAGACGGCCTACAGAGAGGAGGTGGCGGCCTACAGAGAGTGGGGTGGCGGTAGCCTAGTGGGTAACACACTCGCCTATGAACCAGAAGACCCAGGTTCAAATCCCGCTTACTACCATTGTGTCCCTGAGCAAGACACTTAACCCTAAGTTGCTCCAGGGAGACTGTCCCTGTAACTACTGATTGTAAGTCGCTCTGGATAAGGCCGTCTGATAAATGCTGTAAATGTAAATGTAAATGTAAATGCTTGGCAGAGTGGTGTCAGGAGAACAACCTCTCTCTCAACGTCAGCAAAACCAACGAGATGGTATTGGATTTTAGGAGGCAGGATGCAGCTCATCCCCCTATCTACATCGAAGGAGGTGATCTGGAGAGGGTCAGCAGCTTCAGGCTCCTTGGGTGCCGACCTCAAATCCTCAGAACACACAGCAGCGGTCACCAAAAAAGCCCACTTCCTCAGACGCCTAAAGAAGGCTGGGGTATCCACCTCTGTCCTCACCAGCTTCTACAGGTGCGCTGTGGAGTCCATCCTCACGGGGAGTAGTGCATCCTGGTACGGCAGTTGTACTGCTCAGGACAAGAATGCTCTGCAGAGGGTGGTGAAAACAGCCCAGAGGATCACAGGTACACCACTCCCAGCTGTCTCAGGAAAACAAAGAGCATCCTGAAGGACCCCAGCCACCCCGCACTGTCACTTTTTACTTTTCTTCCATCAGGCAAGAGACTCAGGACAACTCACACACGCACAACACGATTCAGGAACAGTTTCTACCCCAGTGCCATCAGGCTATTCAACACACAGTAACTGTGGTTCTCTCTCTATGAGCAATAAATCGATTTTTCGCTTTTACAATATGTAACTTACTTAACATTATGCACTGACACTTTAACCTATGCACATTCACTTTATTCAACTTAGCCTTCTGTGACTTATTTATTGCTGCTGCAACACCTTGTTTTCTATGTCTTCTGTGCATCATGTTCTATGTTCTGTCTGCGTAGGAGGGGTTTTCAAGTAAGAATTTCATTGTGCTCTGTACTCTGTGCTTTGTATATATGACAATAAACTTCAACCTTCAACCTTCAACTTTCTTAAAGAGCGTGAGTCTGAGAACAATATCTATAGTATTATTTTGCTGTCCATATAGACATGTTAACATGCTGCTTTGTTGGCAAAGTTGTGCAGGCAGAGCTATTTGAGCCTCATTTGGCATCATAGTTGCGTCGGAATCACAGAAATGGGACCGGAGGGGAAAACGAGGTTTCTGCAGGTCTACAGAACCACACGAATCACAGGTCCCATAGTGTCGTGGTTCCATGCAGTTAGACTGGTTTCTGCGGAGTCTCTCAACATCTCAGTCTCTCTTGACTGGGGTAATGCATCATGTAAATCTTGATCATGTTCATTGCAATTAATAATAATAAAGTGAAGTGATTGTCACATGTGATACACAGCAGCACAGCACACGGTGCACACAGTGAAATTTGTCCTCTGCATTTAACCCATCACCCTGAGTGAGCAGTGGGCAGCCATGACCGGCGCCCGGGGAGCAGTGTGTGGGGACGGTGCTTTGCTCAGTGGCACCTCAGTGGTACCTTGGCGGATCGGGATTCGAACCGGCAACCTTCTGATTAGGGGGCCGCTTCCTTAACCGCTAGGCCACCACTGCCCCATTGTCTTTGGAAAATTAGGAATATGGTTTGTTCATGTATTTCCTAGTTGTTGTTTTTTTCATTTTGAAAGGAAAGGAATCTAAGGAATAGGTTCTGGCTTCCATGTGATTCTGACCTGGATATGTGGATGAATTGATGTTCAGCTTGTCTTCTCATTCAAAATCCCTTCCCCAGTCTTAACCATCGCCTTTTAATAACTCAGCATGTGGGTGTTCGCCCTTTCTCACAGTTTCCAGGTGTTTGAGTCCCCCATGTTTCGAATGATCAGCGCTCCTCCCTGTCTCTGTACATTAGTCCCTGTCATCATGACCTCTACCTGATGGAAACAAATTATACCCTGAGAACTCTCTTCACAGCACTGCAGTACATAACCAGAACAAGGTCATGGAATGTCAAACAATCATATATTGGATGAAAAAGCATTCAGTTATTTGTTTTATAGTAGTTTATTTAAACACCACTCAAAAGTCAGAATATTCAGAAAAAATGAACAGGAAAATTAAAAAATGAATTAAAAAAACATAAAATGTAGCCAAGCCCACATTTAGTGTATAACTCTGAAAGTCAAGGTTTATTGCAAATGGGTTTTCTAGTATTCAGTGAATAAATCTCAGTGAACCTTTTAAAGTGACAGACTTTCATTAATGAACACAGCTTCATTCCACTGGAACCGAGCACTAAGTAATGGGACTCTCCACACGGGCCTTTCTACTCATTAACAATCATTTTCAGCATCCACAGTCATCTAAGAATGCCTGGACTGGGTGACATTTCTAGATAACCCTACAACATGAACTTTTGTTGAGTGCCTAACAAACAGAAATTTTAATGAGTCACATTCTAAATTTCCTTCAACAGCACTGTACCGAATAAATGTATGTAAATGCCTTTGTACACGTTAAGGTGTGAATGCCATTTACCATTTAATCGTGGTTGGACCAGATCTAAATCTAGAAAAGTTCACACAGCAGGTGTAAAGGTGGAAAATCTCTTTGCATGCCGCCCTCCATGCCTGATTTATGTTCACGATTAGCATGAAGTGATGTAGTTTTCAGCAGTGGCTTGATTATTATCTGGAATTTAACCTATAGTGATGAAGCTTAAGATTATTCATTTTCGCAGGATAAATGCATCCCAACTGCTGGGGAGACAGGTGACAGTGTATTTCATGGTGCTGTCCCCAAGCCGGGGTTAATGAGGAGGGTTGTGTCAGGAATGCCGGCTGATGTAGAACTTTTGCCAGGTAAATTGTATGGACGGCCAAACCCGCTGATCTGCTGTGGCAACCTCTAACAGGAGTACCTGAAGGAAGAAGGTTTGCATGTTAATTGCATGGGAAAATGTGGATCCAAATTTTCACCGGAACTACAGGTCGCTTTATTAGGCAAGAACGTTTCATAAAAGAGATAATGATACACATTTCAAATCTCTCATAGATCATTTGGCTGTGAAAAGGCAAGGGTTTCAGAAGGATGTCAACAGAACCAAATGAACAATGGAATTTCATGAATTATTATTTACATTTACATTTACGGCATTTGGCAGACGCCCTTATCCAGAGCGACTTACAACGTGCTTTCAAGTTACCATCGATGAAGAGATCAATTCCGGTTCACTAGGACCCCAACTATGAATACATCTATTTAGTTCACTCTGTTGTAGATTCTGTACACAAAGTTCGACAACAAGAAAATTACAATTTAATCTAAGTATTCTTTAAAGAGGAAGGTCTTGAGCTGTCGTTTGAAGGTGCTCAGTGACTGAGCTGTTCTGACCTCGAGGGGAAGTTCATTCCACCACCGAGGGGCCAAGATGGAGAAAAGTCTGGATGAATGTTTTCCTTTTACCTTCAGAGATGGAGGGACCAGGCGAGCAGTACTGGAGGCTCAGAGTAAACGAGGTGCAGTGCGAGGTGTAATAAGGGCTGTGAGGTAGGATGGTGCTACTCCATGTTTGGCTTTGTAGGCCAGCATCAGTATTTTGAACCTGATGCGTGCAGCTACTGGGAGCCAGTGAAGGGAACGTAGCAGAGGGGTGGTATGGGAGAATTTGGGGAGGTTGAAGATCCGTCGTGCTGCTGCATTTTGTATGAGTTGAAGAGGTCGGATGGTACATAGTGGTAGACCAGCTAGAAGCGAGTTACAGTAGTCCAGTCGTGAGATTACTAAGGACTGAACCAGTAGTTGGGTGGCCTGGGTTGACAGATAAGGGCGAATTCGTCTGATATTGTAGAGAAGGAATCTACATGAGCGGGAAAGATTGCTGATGTGAGTTGAGAAGGAGAGTTGGTTGTCTATTGTTACCCCAAGGTTGCGGGCTGTTGCAGAAGGAGAGAGCTGCGAGTTGACTAGGTAAATAGCAAGATCCTGATGTGGTGAAGAATCCGCTGGAATGAATATTAGTTCAGTTTTGGTGGGATTGAGTTGGAGGTGATGGGCTGCCATCCAAGACGAGATGTCGGTTAGACATGCAGAGATTTTGGAAGCAGCATGAAGATCAGAGGGAGGAAAGGAGAAGAGGAGTTGTGTGTCGTCAGCATAGCAGTGGTAGGATAATCCATGTGAGGAAATGACCTCACCAAGTGATCTCGTGTAGAGGGAGAAAAGGAGAGGACCTAGCACCGAGCCTTGAGGGACACCAGTGGAGAGTCTACGTGAGGTAGAGGTGGATCCTTTCCAAGTCACTTGGTAAGATCGCTCATCAAGGTAGGAAGCAAACCACTGCCATGCTGAGCCCCGAATTCCAAGCCTCTTCAGGATTGCCAAGAGAGTCTTGTGATTAACAGTGTCAAATGCAGCAGATAGGTCAAGGAGAATAAGAATTGATGACAGTTGTATCGTCTGTATCGACAGTTGTATTATTTGGGTGAGTGTCTTTCCTATGCCCTTGCTCTTAACATGTTTTGACGATACAGCGCATCCAAAAGTATTCACAGCTCATTACTTTTTCAACATTTTGTTATGTTACAGCCTTATTCCAGAATTGATTAAATTAAATGCTGCTTCCGTTTTTATTATGCCAATTTGCAAATTCTCCAGAATGTTATTAAGGGTGATCATACGAATTGTAAAGTCCCCCTTTGTCATGAAAATGAACTTAATTCAGCCCTGCCACAATCAGGGATCAGGAGGATTGGGGGACACCCAGTGCAGAGCTTGCTCAGGAATGGCAGCAGGCAGGTATGAGTTCATCTGCACCCACAGTGAGCCGAAGACTTTTGCCTTGGTGTCAAGAAGAGTAGCAAAAAAGACACTTCTCTCCCAGAAAAACATCAAGGACAGACTGATATTCTGCATAAAACAAAGGGATTGGACTGTGATGAATCCCCTTTTCAATTGCATCTGGAAAAATGATTGTCTGGAGAAGAAAAAGTGAGCTCTACCATCGGTCCTGTCTCGTGCCAACAGTAAAGCATCCTGAGACCATTCATAGTGTTGTGCTGCTTTTCATCCAAGGGAGTGGACTCACTCAAAATTCTGCCTGAGAACACAGCCATAAATAAAGAATGGTACCAAAATATCCTCTGACAGCAACTTCTCACAACCATCCAAAAACAGTTTGGTGACGGACAATGGCTTTTCCAGCATGATGGAGCACCGTGCCATAAGGCCAAAGTGATAACCAAGTGGCTATGGGAACAAAGCATAGAAATTTTGGGTCTATGTTTAGGAAACTCCCTAAGTACAAGTTGACCTTAGCCCAACTAAGAACTTGTGGTCAATCCTCAAAAGGCAGGAGGACAAACAAAACCCCACAAGCACTGTTTATGAAGGAATGGGATTCCATTAGTCATAGCGCCCAGCATGCCGGGGCAAATTGCAGAGGTCTTGAAAAAAACACTGTAAATATGTACTCTTTGCATAAACTTGATGTCATTGTCAATAAAAGCGTTTGAAACTTTTAAATTGCTTGTAATTATACTTCAATGCACCACAAAAAACAACTGATAAAAAAGATTTAAAAACACTGAAGCAGAACTTGTGAATACCAGTATTTGTGTCATTTTCAAAACTTTTGGCCATGACCCCATAATGACAATGTGAAAGAAGTTTTTCAGTTGGTCACCATTTAATGTGGTCACAAGGTGATACTTGATGATGATCCTTTATTAGTCCCACAAGTGGGAAGTTTGGTGACGTGCAACCCAGTGTTTTACGCAGGATGCAAGCATGATGGTCAAAATAGGAGAGACTGTTTTATTGGTCAGATAATCAGAAAAGTCGTGGTTGGAAACATTTAACTGGGAAATCCTGTATAAGAGATCCTGTTATTGTCTGTCTTTGTTCCATCGTTGATGTTATCATAATTTTGTCACTGAAATGACCTTGCTATACCTCAGTAGGTAGAAACATATTTGCTCTTGTACAATAAACTTTTTTTCCTCATCTGCTCCCAGAAGATTTCTCCTCCTTTCAGCCTTTCTGCTTTCTAATCTCTTTCATGCCCCAGCTTCTTTCTTTACCGACACCATCTGTGTATGTCAGCTTCAGTTTTTTTTCCCTTCTCTCTTTGGTTTTGTTGCCACTCTGATTGACTCTCATGAAATTGCCATCTTCTCATTGTCAGACGAGATGTCCTGTCCTCATCTCCACCTCTGCTTTCTCTCAAATACATGTTTTCCACGTTGCGTTTCTTTCACTCATGCACAGAATGAGTAAAAACACTAAACCATTGGAAGGTGACACTTTTGAAGACACATCCCCTTGAAAATGGCACCTTTGATTATGACACTGTCCGGACATCGAATGAAATGAGACTCCTGGACTTCTGGACCCCTGGTCTGGCCTCATAATAATTGCCTCTATCAATTTGACAATATCTCTTCCCCAGTGCTCCCAATGTTAATGAAATCAAATGGTTTGCAATAAAAACCCGGGTGGTAGTAGTCTTGTGGGTAAGACAATCACCTATGAACCAGAACACCACAAAGTCACAGGTCCACACTCTGCTTAATACTATTGTGTCCCTGAGGAAGACATTCCGAGTGTCCCCAGCGGGACTGTCCCTGTAAATACTGATTGTAAGTCGCTCTGGATAAGTGTGTCTGGTAAATGCTCTAGGTGTAAATTTTTGTATTATAGAAAATGCCTGACGCTCAGCTTGGGCAAATGTTGCTTTGATTCCTCTTCAGTGACCTTGTGAGGAACCACAGTGTTTGTCCTGAGCATCTTATCTTGGCTGCTGACAGCCGGATGATTTAGTGCATGTCGCAGGCTGCTGATGGCCCTTCCACCGACTGGCTGAATGCGCGTCTGTCAGGCAAAAGCGACAAAAACAGAGCAGAACAAGTGTAAAACCAGGGTGTGGGTAGGAAATATGCTGTATTATTTTTTTAAGTTTTAATGTGCTTTTAATGAAAAGAAACCTCTTCCCCAGTAGACATTACAAAACATTACATGCTTGGATTCCAATTTTTTTAAAGCATGGTATTCAGATAA